>NC_084734.1:58954108-59144108 GCF_033978785.1 Entelurus aequoreus | reverse complement strand
TATATAAATACTTCAATATTATGTAATATATAAAACACATTCATTATATTTATATATTAGTAATGATGTTATATTTTAAATATAATACAATAAATATTAATTTTATTTAATTGTCTATTATAATAAATGTATTTAGTTAACTTTATTAAAAACATATTTGATATAATAAATATTCAAACAGATATATTAAAATGATTTAGTAGTATGTAATAATTAATGTTTTCAAATAATTTTACATTATGTAACAAAATTATATATTTAAATTAGTGCTGTCAAAAGATTAAAATGTTTAATTGTGATTAAGCGAATTTTGTTCATACTTAACTGAAAATTAATCGCGAAAAATTATATCAGATAGATATAATTTTTCGTCATTAATCCAAAAAATATATTAAGTGTACTTTAGACAGATACTTTTACAGCCCTATTCCAGCTGTAGTCTGTGATATTTCTACCTAAATAAATGGTTCTGATATTCTGTAATTACATGTTGTACAAGTTAATGGTCTTCATATTTCTGCATGACAATGTTTTAACCTTCTCTAATAATTAATACAATGTACTATTCAGCCTACTAATCATTCTGTTGTGTAGCATTGCGTGTATCGCTTGTCCTGAGTTGTCATTCCACATCGCTCATGTCAAAGATGTGTTACTGATGAGGCAGAAGTTGAAGATGAAGTGCATCGGAAAGTTGTTCTGCCAAAAGTTGCCAAACATGATCGTTGCGCTGAAAATAGGGCCGAGATTAGACGTCATGTTGTTGTTAGCATTGTTCACCCTTAACCCAAAAACGGAAGTTCGTCTTAGTGAATATCTTTATTGATCGCAACAACATAATGGTGGTAAGTAAGACAAATACTGCGCTGTAATACATGTCAGACATACCGGTATGTAAGACTTCATTCAATACTTAATTTAGATATAAACAAAAGGCTTAAAAAAGTAAAATAAAAAAATCTGCGATGTAGTATATGACGCGTGACGTAGCGAGTGACAACTGTACATGAATAAATCTATCATATTCCATAATTACAATATTTTGATATCACAAAATATTGTTAGAACTAAACATTGCTGGACAACAGTAAGTAACCTAAAAATCGAACTAAACATTAAAACGCGAATTTAACATTAAAACAACTGCAGACATTAGCATTGTCAAATATGCTAGGCCTTGTTCACAGTGCAGGTCATTTCCGATTGTTTTGCCCAAAGGTGACCTGTTCTGGATTTTTTTATGTCAATGTGAACAGTGCAATTCCGAATTTTTAAAATTCGACTAAGGCCTCTTTCGTATGTGGATGCATATACACGTTTGTAAGTTAGATATGTATGCGATGCGATTGCAGCGTGAACGATTGGGTCTTGTTCACCGAACCATAACGTCATCAAAAAGCGATAAGCGTCATAATTATTCGCCAAAATAGACAGTTGCAAAAAAAATAGATAGTTGACATATGAGCAGCAAACAGTCGAAAATAATATTTTTTAGAAACTCACGTCAATGTTCCACCACTCCTGCCTCCGACTGCTCGCCCACACACTCTTAGGTGCAGACGTCAAAATGCCCTACACAATGTGCGCCAAAATGTGTGCCCTCTTCCTTCTTAATTTTCCTACAGGGAATAATGCAGTTCACAAAAATGTTGGGTTCGATTGCACAATATCCGTGAAATTACCACAATTTTGCAAGGACTGAGACCTACTAGAATTGGAGCCATGTTTACTTCTGTAAACACCACAGCACATGTGACGTCATGATATCATGTCTGCATGCGGGTCAGATTGTGTTTACATTAGAAGACTCATTTGTTTGTACTGTGAACGACCAAATAAAAAGATCGGATTTTACAAAAAATCTAAATTGGACATCCTACCCTACAATGTGAACATAGCCTTATTGTCATGATCTGGCTTGTCTTTTTTTTGTTGCAATGGCTGGTAGGGGTGTAACGGTATTATAAATACCACAGTATTTCGGTATCAAAATCATCACAATAATATTGTGACGAGTGACGGTATTGAATGAAAACTTGGTCAGTGTAGTTTTCTGCTGGCACTTTTGAATTGGTCAGTCTAGAACAGGGGTCGGCAACCTTTACCACTCAAAGAGCCATTTTGGCAAGTTTCACAAATTAAAGAAAATAATGGGAGCCACAAAAAAAAATTTTAAATTTAAAATGAAAAACACCGCATACGAAGCTTAAATTGCTTTGTGCTATGTTAACCAGGGGTCTCAGACACACGCACCGGCACACATCTTAATATGGAAATTTGATGTTAGTGCTAGGGATGTGCGTATCGATCCTGTGGTATCGATATATCGATACTCACACGCTACTCATTTGGCATCACTTTTCTGAAAAAAGTATCGATATAAACCAAAAAACGGCGTGTGGGGGGTGCAAGCATCACTTTCAGATGTTTTTGATGACTTACTTAACTTACTATGTGCTGGGACACCCCTGTATACCTGGCAGATGATAGAGCTGGCCCAGTCACGTGACAGGAGACAGCGAATGAGCGTCGTCAACGTGCAACACACACACACAGCCAGCCGACAGCGATGCAGCCAGGCCTATCCAGTGTTGTCCAATTGTTGACTTAAAACAGGCATTGTTTTTGTTTTTTTAGTAATGTTCACTGAATATTTTTGTTTAAATGATTATCCTAAATTCAAATAATTTCCACACAGGGGAATTTACTGTTAGTTGAAAATTGCTTGAGTATTTAAAACAAGATAAGAAAGAGATACAATTTGGAGATTCTTCATCTTTGCATTACAGTTTTATTTTTTTCCAAGAAAATCTTGAATATATGATTGAATGTGATTTTGGTTTTAATCTAGAACATGATTTCTTACATTTCGAAAACATTAGCCTATTTCATATTTCATTAATTTCTAATTATATCACAAACTTTAAAAAATAACTGCAGCTTCTTGCAATTCGGATTTGACTGTTAATTGGAAAGCCCTAATATTTAATTATTATTATATATAATATATAGTTATTATATATAATATTTAATTTATTTTTCATATTTATGTTATTTATTTTAATTTTACTTTTATTATATATTGACCATAATAAATGTGGTATAAATGGTCTGTATTTGTCTTGTGATTTGTCTTAAATAATAACAATAGTAATAATATTTTTGACTGACAAAAAATTGCCAATAAGAAATTATTGGTATCGGTATCAATGAAAATGCAAGAAAAAGTATCAGTATCATATTGAATCCTAAAAGTGTGGTATCACCCATCCCTACTACCTAGTACCAGGGCATGATGGCACTGCTTTGAGCGCCCTCTACAGCCTGCCCAAACAGTATACCTGCTTGACCACATGTAGATTGCAGTTTCAGCCTGCTCACATAAGTGACAGCAAGGCGTACTACCTCAGCAGCCACACATCTTACACTGACGGTACCAATACCCAGAATCCCATGCAGCCCTAACTCTTCCGCTCAACCAACGCACGGAGAGGGGGGGGGGGGGGGTTGATGTGTGGGGGGATTTGGTGGTAGCGGGGGTGTATAATGTAGACCGGAAGAGTTAGGGCTGCATGGGATTCTGGGTATTGGTTGTGTTGTGTTTATGTTGTGTTACGGTGGGATGTTCTCCAGAAATGTGTTTTTCATTCTTTTTTGGTGTGGGTTCACAGTGTGGCGCATATTTGTAACGTAACAATGTTAAAGTTGTTTGATACGGCTACCGTCAGTGTAAGCTGTGTGGCTGATGAGTAAGTATGCTTTGCTGTCTCCTATGTGTGCAAGTAAAAGCAACATACAATATGTGGCCAGGCTGGCAGGCTGTTTGTAAATGCTATAGAGGACAATTACTGCAGTGCAATTAGGGCACTCCCTTTATTCAGTAATTAGAGTGTAAATAGGATTATATTTTCCCTGGGAGTTATCTATGAGAGACACTGAGATCCATAATTCTCCTGGGAAGATCGGGGGTCGGCAAGTATGTAGCTGAGCCGCATCAGAGTGGTCAAAGAGCCGCATGCGGCTCCGGAGCCGCGGGTTGCCGACCCCTGGTCTAGAAGTAAACTACATCTCCCAAAATTCCCTGCGTAGTAGCGCAAGTGTGCGAGGTCCGTGTGTGGGCAGTCTTAATCAGAATCAGAATCAGAAATACTTTAATAATCCCCAAGGGGAGTTTAAGATTTTCAGCAAAATCCCATTCAAGGTCAGACAAACATTACAGGGAGACAGAACAGGATCGCTGACGGGTCTGCTATAGCTTCCGGCGCCCCTTTCAAAAATGGTGAGAAACAGGTAAACGCTGGGGAGGGGGAGAGGGGGTGAGAAAAAAAAATTCAGTCTAAACCTGGGCCCTGGACAGGGGGTCCAGACTGAGGCCAAGGAAAAAAAAAACCTCCTAGCCATAGAACACATAAGCATGTGTGTAAGAGGGAAACATCAAAGGACATTAAATACATTTAAAAGAGCAGAGCTGATGCAACCAGCCATTTCTACATTCAGCCATAAAAGTAAAACAAAGACAACAAAAAAACATATACACTGGGGTGGCCTCTGTGGTGTTCCACGCCATTTTCTGCTGGGGTGGGGGGAGCATGGCCTGAGACAGGAGCAGACCCAACAAAGCAACCAAGAGAGCCGACTCCACCCTCGGTCGCCCACTAACTCTCGGCCAGTGTCCAGTCCGCATGGATGAGTGAGGATGCGTCTAAGGAGACCGAGGTGTCCGATACCTGCTCATTTAGCCAAGACACTGTGAAACTGGCAGCTCCGCAGCCTTGTCTCTTCATCCGCATCTCGTCCAATCTCTCCAAATAAACTACGGTGTGGCAGAGACCCAGCAGCTGGTCTCCATGGCCAAAAGGCTCCCGGGAGGCAGATCCAGAAGTCCACAAAAAAACACCGCAGAAGTCACGAAAGTGGCTCCCCTTGTCACACAGTCCCAAAGGGTCCCGAACCAAAAGGCACAAAAAAAACCCCACATGAAAACAAGAGGGAAACATCAGGAACACAAAAGGATGATACAAAAGTACAGATCTCCTGCCACCAGCAGCCACTACAGCGGTGCCATCTTGAGGAAAAAAGAGGAGAGAAATTATTGTTTTTTCAGACATTTCCTAAAGTTTTCATCAAAATTTATTTATAACTTTTTGAGTTATGTTGCTAGCAGACAGTCAAACAAACCTTGGTGAAAACACAACCTATTGGGTCTGCATATACTGCAAGGCAAAATCGCCGCCTTCAACTGGAGCGTTTCCAAAACGACACATCGAGCCAGTCAGAAGTTGTGATGTTTTAACCCACATTTTTTTTTCAATAACATTGAATCAACTCATGGTTTAAATTGATGTGTTATCCATGTTTTAAGTAGGAAATGCACCAGGCGGCAGCACAGAAAAGAAAAAAAGTTTAGTGACACTCCACTGCGGGGGACATAAGTAATATGAGAAGCTACTTGAAAAAACATTCAGCTAAATTTGTCGGTTTTCTGACATGGACTTGTTTCCTCAGCATTGTCCACACGTTTCAGTCAACAAAAAAAAAAAAAGTCTGGACTTTGGGAAGGCCATTCTAAAACCTTAATTCTAGCCTGATTTAGCCATTAATTTACCACTTTTGATGTGTGTCTGGGGTCATTGTCCTGTTGGAACACTCAACTGCGCCCAAGACCCAACCTACGGGCTGATGATTTTAGGTTGTCCTGAAGAATTTGGAGGTAGTCCTCCTTTTTCATTGTCCCTTTTTCATTGTCCCCTTTACTCTCTGTAAAGCACCAGTTCCATTGGCAGCAAAACAGGCCCAGAGCATAATGCTACCACCACCATGCTTGATGGTAGGAATGGTGTTCCTGGGATTAAAGGCCTCACCTTTTCTCCTCCAAACATATTGCTGGGTATTGTGGCCAAACAGCTGAATTTGTGTTTCATCTGACCACAGAACATTCCTCCAGTCGGTCTTATCTTTGTCCATGTGATGTCAGATGAAAAAAAATTGAGCTGTTTGGCCACAATACCCAGCAATATGTTTGAAGGAGAAAAGGTGAGGCCTTTAATCCCAGGAACACCATCCCTACCGTCAAGCAAGGTGGCGGTAGTATTATGCTCTGGGCCTGCTTTGCTGCCAATGGAACTGGTGCTTTACAGAGAGTAAATGGGACAATGAAAAAGGAGGACTACCTCCAAATTCTTCAGGACAACCTAAAATCATCAGCGGTTGGGTCTTGGGCGCAGTTGGGTGTTTCAACAGGACAATGACCCCAAACTCACGTCAAAAGTGGTAAAGAAATAGCTAAATCAGGCTAGAATTAAGGTTTTAGAATGACCTTCCCAAAGCCCTTACTTTTTTTTAATTTATTTTTTTGACTTAAACGTGTGGACAATGCTGAAGAAACAAGTCCATGTCAGAAAACCGAAGCTGAACTACACCAATTTTGTCAGAAGGAGTGGTCAAAAATTCTACCAGGAGCTTGCCAGAAGATTGTGGATGGCTATCAAAAGCACCTTATTGCAGTGAAACTTGCCCAGGGACATGTAACCAAATGTTGCTGTATGTATACTTTTGACCCAGCAGATTTTGTCACATTTTCAGTAGACCCATAATAAATTCATAAAAGAACCAAACTTCATGAATGCTTTTTATGACCAACAAGTATAATTCAAATTATTGGGTTTCCCACGACAGCTATGACATTATGTTCTTTTGACCACGACTGTATGTATGCATATAAATGTATATATATATATACATATATATACATATATATATATATATATATATATATATATATATATATATATATATATATATATATATATATATATATATATATATATATATATATACACTACCGTTCAAAAGTTTGGGGTCACCCAAACAATTTTGTGGAATAGCCTTCATTTCTAAGAACAAGAATAGACTGTTGAGTTTCAGATGAAAGTTGTTTTTTTCTGGCCATTTTGAGCGTTTAATTGACCCCACAAATGTGATGCTCCAGAAACTCAATCTGCTCAAAGGAAGGTCAGTTTTGTAGCTTCTGTAACGAGCTAAACTGTTTTCAGATGTGTGAACATGATTGCACAAGGGTTTTCTAATCATCAATTAGCCTTCTGAGCCAATGAGCAAACACATTGTGCCATTAGAACCCTGGAGTGATAGTTGCTGGAAATGGGCCTCTATACACCTATGTAGATATTGCACCAAAAACCAGACATTTGCAGCTAGAATAGTCATTTACCACATTAGCAATGTATAGAGTGTATTTCTTTAAAGTTAAGCCTAGTTTAAAGTTATCTTCATTGAAAAGCACAGTGCTTTTCCTTCAAAAATAAGGACATTTCAATGTGACCCCAAACTTTTGAATGGTAGTATATATATATATATATATATATATATATATATATATATATATATATATATATATATATATATATATATATATATATATATATATATATATATATATATATATATATATATATATATATATACACACACACTTGTTTGTAGCAATAAATATGAATACAACATTGAGCATCATGTTTTGTTCATTTACAGTAAGTGTGTTTATCCTAAACATTCTTGTCCACCTTCGCGCACACCTGACAACCATTTCTTCCAGACTACTACAGCTCTCCAGTCCATTCACTCGGCGCCAGTAGATTACCTTCCAGTCGTGTTCATCTCCTTTGCTCTGGCTCCACTCACGCTTCTCGTTTCTGTGGCTCTGTTCCGGCGCTGCCGTGTAGTGTCAACTGTTTCCTCTCCACACCTTTTGTGTGCATCCTCAGTTATTTTTCCTCACTCTTTTTTGAGTGCGCTTTTTGTTATTATTTTTATTATTTCCTCTCTGCTTTGCGGTCCTACTCTGGCAAAAGCCAATCGTGACACGTATTTACTGATGCACAAATAATTCCAACATTGCATGCATACATTTTCATTCATGTACCATCCACATATAAAGAAATCATGTACTTCATATTTTTGTATTTATACTTCTTGTGTGTGTAGAAATTAAAAAAAAGAGCCTTTGTAAAATCATTTGTAATATCAAACACTGATGTTGGACTTGCAGTCTTTGCTCTCTTTCATCCCAAAGGTTCTATGGGGTTTAGGTCAGGACTCTAAGCAGACCAAATTCAGCCTCCATGTCTTTTATCAATGAGTAGAATTGATTTTCAACGCGTTTTAATAATCTCATTAAGATTCAGACAACTTTATAAATCCCACCAGGGGCAATTAGTCTTGACACCTACACACACACACACACACACACACACACACACACACACACACACACACACACACACACACACACACACACACACATACACACACACACACACACACACACACACACACACACACACACGCACACACACGTACACACAAACCCAAAAGCTTAACAAAGTCCTGCAGAGAGCATAGGCTTTAAAATTAAAACATGATCTGATGAAGTTTAAACCGTTTTTAATCAAATAATTTAAAAAATAATTGTTTATTTGGAGAGGGAGAAGCACATTTTCAATATTCTAATAGTGTTTCTCACCTTCTTTATTAAAGTGCAGGCACTCGCAACTTTCTTTGGTCCCATAATTGATTATTTTGCAACCAAACCTAATTTAAAAAAAACAGTACGTAGACTGATATATATATATATATATATATATATATATATATATATATATATATATATATATATATATATATATATATATATATATATATATATATATATATATATATATATATATATATAAAATCAGGCAAAAAATCTGGTGAAAACTTTTCCGTAAACAAAATCATACGAAAATAATAATAATAATAATAATAATAATAATAATATTAATAATAATAATAATAATAATAATAATAATGAATTACATTTGTAACGCACTTTACATTTGTTAAAATCTCAAAGTGCTACAAAGTATAAAAATAAAAATAGAAAGTAAGAATATATAATAACAAATTAAAATAGAAATGAAATCATGACACACACTAGATAAACACTAGATAAAACAGAAACATAGATAAAAAAATATAAATAAAAGCATAAAAGCCCTGGATAAAAACAGATAAGCAAGCAGTATATTTAAAAACAAGAAGGCAGAGAAATTAGATAAAAGCTGTGCTAAAAAGGTGGGTTTTTAGTCCCTTCTTAAAATGGTTGACCGACTGTGGTGCTCTAAGACGGTCGGGGAGAGCGTTCCAAAGTTCGAGAGCGGTTGAGCAGAAAGTAACTTTGTCCTGATGGGTTTGAGGAGGTTAGTGTTTGAGGAGCGGAGGTTGCGGGTAGGAGGTTGAGGGGAAACTAGGTCCTTGAGGTAGGAGGGGGCATTGCCGTAGATGCATTGATGAGTTAGCAGGTTAATCTTAAATTGGGTCCGGGATGCGATAGGGAGCCAGACAGTGGAGTGATTTGAGAATATGTGTGATATGATCACGCTTGCGCACTCTCGTCAGGATCCTCGCTGCGCTGTTTTGAATGTTCTGGAGCTTTTTGGTGCTCTTTTTGGGGACCCTGACGAGAAGTGCGTTGCAGTAATCAAGCGAAAAGAGAGTGTTGGTCACTTGGTGAGTGCAAGTCAAGCACACAGATTTATAGATGTATATATATTGATATATATGATATATAGAAAGTGTTTAAATGGGTTAATGAAAGCTGAAGGTCCATTCATAGTCTACAAAAGTGGTCCATTGTACTTTGTTTAGAAGTAGTAAAATTCAAATGTCAACATTAAAGAAGTTCCATTTAGTCATTCAAATAACCTTCCCCTAAATGCTAATGTTATTTTAAAATGATGGAGGCAAATATGAGGAACCAGAAGGTCTGTGCTGGGTGAGGAGGGGGAGGAGGAGCTCCTCTAAATCAGCAGCTTGGTGTCAACATCTCCCCAGGGCCTTCTGAAGCCACTGAGCTGAGAATAACAAATGGCCGTCAGCGGCCGGGCAAAGAGCTGTGATTATAATTATCACATCCCACACTGACCTTGCATAAACCTTAATCCTTCTCCAATGGAGCATTTAAATAGGCTGCCAGCCAGCAAGCACGGCGCTCATATGAGAAATGGAGGACATGTGCAGGAAGGAACGAAGGGGAGGCCACTGCAGAAACAGACTTCATGTGGTCTTTGGAATGAAACATGGATCAAAACATAGAAATATTATAAACACCCTCAATCAACAGAATCCTTCTGATTTGTTGACAACATGTGTAGATTTTAGTTGTTTATGTTGAACCGGTTCAAACACAAGCAGGGCCCTAAATTAGGGCCTTAAGTAGAATATTATTAGAAGAGTCCCCAAATAAATGATTGACATAATAATGCATGTTTTGGACTGAAACAAATCCATGGCGAATAAATTGTTCAATGAGTAATTAACACATTTATTGCACTTAAAACATAAATTACAGATCTAACCCAGTATGTCTATCTAACAAGAGCAGTGCATTAACACTATGTGCCACAGTTACCACAGTCAGGGATATTTGCTCATGTATTCTTATCAGTGACGGAGCAGGAAGGTGCTGAGAATACAGTGCATTTCGGAAAATATTCACAGCACGTAACTTTTTCCACATTTTATTATGTTGCAGCCTTATTCCAAAGTGAAACAAATTCATTTTTGTTCTCAACATTCTACTCACAATACCCCATAACCACAATGTGAAAACCTTTGTTTAGAAATGTTTACTAATGTATTAAAATAAAAAAAAATAAAAAATCACATGTACATAACTATTCACAGCTTTTGCTCAAAACTTTGTTGATGCACCTTTGGCAGGAATTACAGCATCAAGTCTTTTTGAATACGACACCACGAGATTCTTTCTTTGGGCAGTTTCGCCCATTCCTCTTTGCACTCTTAACACCATGTTTCAGTGTAGGGATGGTATTGGCCTGGTGATGAGCCCTGCCTGGTTTCCTCCAAATATAACGCCTGGAATTCATGCCAAAGAGTTCAATCGTTGTCTCATCAGACCAGATAGTATTGTTTCTCATGATCTGAGGGTATTTCAGGTGCATTTTGGCTATCTTTTACAAAGGAATGGCTTCCGACTAGCCACTCTACCATACAGGCCTGATTGGTGGATTGCTGCAGAGATGGTTGTCCTTCTGGAAGGTTCTCTTCTCTCGACAGAGGAATGCTGTAGCTCTGACAGATTGACCATCGGTCAGAATTTTGAGGAAAAAAAATAAATTCCATTTTGGAATAAAACAAACATAACAAATGTGGAAAAGTGAAGCGCTGTGAATACTTTCCAGATGCACTGTACAAACTTATTTTATTTATTAATAATGAGTTTTACTTACTTACTTAACTTACTTACTATATATATCTATATGTATGTGTGTGTGTGTGTGTGTGTGTGTGTGTGTGTGTGTGTGTGTGTGTGTGTGTCCTGGGCATGACGTTAAAGTGCATCCGGCAGTGGAGGCTCCTCTATGGGGTCTTGGGGCACTACGCGGTTAACCCCTTTACTACTGTTACCCCAGGTGGCCCTTGGCAAAGGCCTAGTACCTGACTGCCCCCTAGCCAGGGATACGGTGAAGACCTCAACGGCGGAGCAGGCGGAAGACGGTAGATTTAAGAACTACCACAACGGCTGTGATGGCGGATGAAGGCTGCAGCAGAAAAGGGTCCCCAGTCGTCTTGGACTCCATGCCACTGGACCCTGACCCGATTCTGTCAAAGGTCGTGTCGTGACTGTCTGTGCACCAGTCTCCCTACGTTAAACAAAGTCACGCACAGGCATCCTCCATAAAGGGATACACCCCTACCAGGAGGACCGTCATACTCGTTCGAGTGACCGGCAATGATGATGTGTGTGTGTGTGTGTGTGTGTGTGTGGGTGTGTGTGTGTGTGTGTGTGTGTGTGTGTGTGTGTGTGTGTGTGTGGGTGGGTGTGTGTGTGGGTGTGTGTGTGCATGTGTGTGTGTGCGTGTATAACAACAAACTCCAGCTGCAACTCAATTCCAGTTTTGCAATACTAAGGACATACATTTACAGAGCAATTGAGAAGACATAAAAATACATTACTAGAAAAAAAGGAAAAACAAAAATTAATAATAGCAACAACAGTATCAATAACAATAATAGTAACATCAATAATAGTCATTAGAAACATTTAACAACAAAATAATTACAATGACAAACAATAGGTAACCTGTTGTTACCCCAGCTGGTTGTTTGTGAAAAGTGCATCCAGTTCCATAAATAAGAAGAACAGAGTGGATCTGGTGTATGCTATTCTGTGTAATGATGAATGCACTGATTCATATATTGGGGAAACAAAACAACCACTAATCTGAATTATGGCACAGCATAGACTGGCAAACTCTACAGGCCAAGACTTAGCTGTTTACCTGCACCTCAGTAGGAGACAGCACTCATTTGAGAACAAAAACGTACACATTCTAGACAGGGAGGACGGATGGTACGAAAGAGGAGTGAGGGAAGCCATCTACTGTATGTCAAGGTTGAAAAACCATCCCTGAACACAGGAGTGGTCTATGACACCACCTGTCTTCCACATACAACACTGTCCTTTCAACCATTCCTAAAAGACTCTGCTAATTAGCCTCCAACAAATAACAGGAGTTAGAAACAACAAAAATTAAAAAGGGATTCAAAGTAATATTTTGATATTGACACATCTCATCTGTGTATAGAATTGTTGAACACTCTTAGGAGATGCACAGATGAAATGTGCCAAAATCAAAATATCACTTTGAATCACTTTTTGGCAACCACTAAGTTGTCGTTTGGTGTTGATTTCAGCTTTTTAAAGGGTACTTCCACACGTGAACAGCACAGTATGTACTTTGTTGTCATACATGTAACTCTCTTAAGGGTATTGTCGTAATTTATGCACAGATGAATATCAAAATATTACTTTGAATCCCCTTTTGGCAACCAAGAATACATTTATGTAATGAATACATCCAAACACTTCATTAATATTTATCATGTGCATAAACAAATAACAGTTCATATGGTATGTAGCTTCTTTTTTTTTCTTTTTTTTTTTTGTCCTGTCCAGCCACTCAGGCATATCATATTGTTGATGTAGATGCCCATATTTGCTGTACAGATTTACTTTACAAAAGAGAAGTGTACGATATTTCTCTTGTTGCCTTATTTCCATTTGACTTTATTAAATGGATTCATTTATTGTTTGGCGCTGCCGGACCGAAGCAGGAGGGGATGGAAAGAAGTAAAAAAAAGGAAGACAGAGGGGGAAATTGTGTGGACAAGAGCGGGATAAGACAGAGAGACAACAACAACAAAAACAACAACAACAACATCAGCAAATCTGATATGTACAAATATGATACAAAAAATAATAGCAAAGAACCAGTCACTGAAGTAGATATTAATAACACAGAAATGACAATGAACATTATTGCGCTACAAATGGAACAATAAAAATACCAATAGAAATAACACTATTGATAATGAATAATAATAATAATTACCTCTATTACCAACAATACAATTGTAATGAAAACTTGTATTCAAAAGAAAGCAGATATATGGGGGGGGGGGGGGGGGGGGAAGAGAAGCGAACTATGTTAACCATGTAGATTGTTATAGCAAAGTAGGTTAAGCTTTATCAGTGTGCCGTGTTTTACCCAGTTTCCCCTGGGGGGAACAACGTTAATATATGTTCGATGAAACGTGATTATAAGCATGAGTGTATGTATACATATGTGCTTGTGTATGTACAATATGTATATATGTATGTTTGTACAGCGAACGCGCGTGTACTGTATTTGTGTATGTATATGCGAGCATATGTACCTACGTATATATGTATATATGTGTGAATAATTGTGTGTATGTGCGTATGTATGTGTTTTTGTATGTACAGTATATATACTGCATATATTATATATAATATATTTCTGTACCAGTATGTGCGGGAGCCAAAGTACGGCCCCAGCCACCCAGAGAGCCCAACCCAAAACAGCAGGTGCGGTACCCAGGGAACAGGGGACCACCGACCCCACACAGGCATGCCGGCCAGCAACAGGACTCCCAGAATCAGGCCTACTGTGCCAGCTGGCAAGCACACGGTAGGCCGTAGACAGACGCGCCCGGCTGAGGACGAGACATGGGAGAAGTAGGAGACAGCCAGCCCCCAAGCAAGCGAGAGACCATACCTCACGGCGGGCAGAAAGCGGGATGCCATGCCCGAAGGGCCCAGAGACTCAGCCTCAGCCGGACAGGAAGACCACCCCGCCCCACAAGCAACCAGGCCTATTCTTGCAAAATGGGGACCTAAACAGATTACGGAGCCCTACACACAACATCTTATGTGTTTAGATAGGGGCGGGCCTGCACACAACAATCTTTACGTTTGTGTCCGTTGAAACACGCTTTCACAACTATGACACTCAACTGAGCTACCATTATTTTCCTTCATTGCGATAGAACAATAACGAATAAGCAGTAAGGATGGTTATTGTTTGCATTTTAACTGATATCAGTGCATAATCTGTACTAATGAAAATGTGTCGGAGGTAAACATGGTAAACGAAACAATGTCTTTTTTATTTTAATGGAATTTTGTGACATTCAATTAATTTATTAGTTTAATTAAAATAGGTAACAATTGAACAATAGAAAATGAAATCCACAGCAAATTGTCATAATTATTGCAGTGAAACCAACAGCAGTAATAAACAACACAGGGAGAATTGTGAGGAACTCGCATGGCTGTGGTAGGTGTGACCCCAAGATGCAGGAAACAGGAGAACGACGTGCAAGACAGGAGTCTTTATTATACTCAAACATAGGAGGAGGAGCCACAAAGGGTCCCTAACATAATCAACCCTTGAGCACTGACTAACAGGCGAGGCAGGCATAAATAGCCACCTGATTGGCAACTGCAACCAGGTGTGCCAGGCTGCCAATCAGGGACAGGTGAGGGAAACGAATGCTCAGGGAGACATGCAGGAAGGGGAACAAAAATGAGAGCACCGACAGAAAACAAACACCAAACAAGGAACCACAACCAGTAGTGAAGTGACAGACCGTCACAAGAATGACAACTTGATTGTGTTGTGTTGGTAAAATTTGTATTTGTGAATGCACCTTGAACGAGAAAATGTGGTGTTGCTGTTGTGGCCAGCACTACTGTGAAGTGTGTGTGTGGTGTTGGAATTGAGCGCTGCTGTTGGCATGGTAATGCTAGCAATAAAGTTTAAAAAAGAGCCTCAGACTCAGTGTGCTTCTGACACTACATTGTTTACACAATATCACCTTCAAGCACTTGTTGCAGGTGGCTGAGTCAGCATTTACTTTAGCACCCAGATGAGGCTTAATTCTTTTTCTCAGTCTGGTTGCTATTGTTTACGATTGCAACTTATGCTGTGCCATTAGGTAACAGAGTTCCAGTACTTATCCATAGTGTCGTAGGCATGACGTTAAAGTGCATCCGGCAGTGGAGGCTCCTCTATGGGGTCTTGGGGAACTAGGAGGTTAACCCCTTACCTACTGTTACCCCAGGTGGCCCTTGGCAAAGGCCTAGTAGCTGACTGCCCCATAGCCAGGGATATGGTGAAGACTTCAACGGCGGAGCAGGCGGAAGACGATAGATTTAATAACTACTACAACGACTGCAATGGCGGATGAAGGCTGCAGCAGAAAAGGTTCCCCAGTCGTCTTGGACTCCATGTCACTGGACCCTGACCCGATTCTATCAAGGATCGTGTGGTGACTGTCTGTGCACCAGTCTCCCCACGTTAAACTAAGTCACGCACAGGCATCCTCCATAAAGGGATACACCTCTACCAGGAGGATCGTCATACTCTTTCGAGTGACCGCCGATGATGATGACTTATCCATAATAAGAGACAGAGTGTTTTCGCAGCTGGAAATAATCAATGAGTTACAGCAGTCACGTTTAGCGCAAATGCTGATCCAAAATCGGAGTCGAAGATGTGTGTATGTTAAGGTTTTGGATCTCAATGCATATGGTAGAGTAGAGTTGTAATAACCACACACAACAGTTTATTTGGAAGGTAGACACAACTATGAGCTTTAACTGCAAAATAAGCAATACAAACAACAAAAAGTACAGAGAATTGGGAGAAAATGTAGACCGTTAGTAATAAAAAATAATCTCAAAGTTTAAAAGAGCAGATAGTATTACATAATGTTGGGAAAGCAACACATACTTGGAACGAAACAAAAAGGCAAACCAGGAAAATTACAAAGAAAAGTAGTGAAGAGTGAAATAAGACTGAAAGTCTAAAAAGTACAAAGAGAACGCAGCATGGACGCTAGCATCAAGCAAACAAGCAAGGAGACCGAATGGAGAAGTCAATTCAACACACAGAAACCATGAAGAACAATCTGGTGTGGATGCAGAGTTTATGAATAATGTTAGTTGCAGAATTGCATCCGTCGCCCTCATAGCTTTGCCCCGGGGCACCAGCCCAAGGTGCCTGCAAAACACAGCAGAGAACAGGAAACACCAGACAAAGAAACAGGAACTGAGCCAGGAACTGAGCCAAATAAGAGTATGTTGTGATTGAGACCATGATCATTCATTTTTTAATGAATATTTTAAAAGAGTATATATATTTTACGGCGAGCTGCTAGTTCTGTCTGTGTTGCCATGGTAACTGAGTAAAATCCATAAACACAGAAACTAGAAAAACATTAGCTAAAACCTCAATGAAAGCAATTTGCTAAAAACAGAAGACAATTTAAAGTACAATATTTAAATATGTAAAAGAAGCAAGCCGTCAGATAGCATACGTCATAGATCATCAAATAAATCAATAACGTAACAAACTTAGCAGTGTTTGAAAGCTGGTATTCATACAATTATTATTGCTTTACTACTAAAACATTTACTCTTATCCACTAGTAGATATGTATACTTTTTCATACCTCCAATACCCATCAAAGTATTTACTTTCTTAACAACATCATTATGTGCACCTTGTACACTAAATATTATTTATTTTATATTTTTCTGGCAAAAGAGTGCACACTTTAAGACCACTGGCAGGTTTTGTAAAGCAGTCGGTCTGTCAAGTAAATGTAACCAAAAGATGGAAAGACAAAGTGTACCACATCATAATAACTGCTAAAAAAAAACAGCTGCTGGAAGTGAAGTTACTGGCAGACAACAACACAACACGCATAATAAAGATTAAAAATAACCTTTTCAACCCACGGAAATCTACTAAAGGGTTCATATTATTTAAAACCCTGTGTATTTGGGATCTTCATAGGTGCCAAAAATGTGAAGTCAAACCTGGAGGCGTCTGTGTGTGTCCGTCATTTTTATTTTCCCTAGCGACAGTTGTAGCTCCAAATAAAATATGTTCACAGTTAACCACAGTTGTCATTTGTGTTAACTAGCACAGGTCACTACACAAACCTCTTATTTAGACAAGAAAGAAGTACTTAAATGTTGTCTTTGGTGTCCATGTACATACTTAGGGGCTGATTTAGTAAAGGTTTGCGTGTACTAAAACAAATGCAAACTTGATAGCACACGCAAAGCTGATCTACTAAACGTGTGCAAAGTCAATTGCATCTGTTAAGTGAGCACAATAAGGCGAGCAAACCATTTTGCGTCTCTGGTCCTGCTTACACTGCACACCAAATCTGATTTGTCTATGAATGTTCTCATTCATCCAGGTCATTGTCATCTCAGGGCATTCAATCGGTCGCAACTGGAATGTTTGGTTTGTCTTAGAAGACGTTTCGCCTCTCATCCGAGTAGGCTTCATCAGTTAGTGCTCATAGACTTAGATTGGTCAGATCTAGTCTAGCGGCTGGTGCCAAAACCCCAAAGGTTTATACTTCAAAAATATACTCCGATTTTTTTTGCCAGGCTAAACGCTCCAAAGTGCTTCAAATCGGATCTTTTTGCATTAGATTCAGGCCACCTCAGGAGATAGTCCTGAATCTGATTGGAATCAGATTTTTTTAAAATATGACTTCAGTCTAAATGCAATGCAGCCTGAATGCGACCTGAATGGGACTTTTTCGTCAGCTTTGGGTGAGCTATGTCACTCGTGTGCACGGAATAACGCAGCCCACCAGCGGAGGTGGATACTTCATCACATCATCGGTTTCGGTGAGCAAAGTCTTTTTTCGACCGCCGAAATATATATATATATATATATATATATATATATATATATATATATATATATACAGTGGGGCAAAAAAGTATTTAGTCAGCCACCCATTGACAATCAATGGGTGGCTGACTAAATACTTTTTTGCCCCACTGTATATATATATATATATATATATATATATATATATATATATATATATATATATATATATATATACCTTATGTTAACCACAAAGAAGAGTATTAAACATCATAATATGAACACTTTAAGAGTTTAATGATGAGAGAAATACAACAGATCAGCTGCAACACAGAAAACTGTATAGTGCCCATTTTAGCGCATTGAAAGCGTTCTTCTGGGTTAACCAAGAAGCAAAAAATGAGAACAAATCAAAGTTGATTCCTGCAGTTGGAAAAAAGAAAATTGTTTGAAGTTGATCTCTTGAGAGCCAACCGATGACTCTTGATTGTTTCACTGCGGAAGATTCACAGTTTTTATATCAAAATGTGTATTGATTCAATTTCACTTGTGTAAAAACAACACTTGGCTTCAGCCGGCAGAGAATCTTTCAAAGGTCTTTGTGATTACAAGGCCTGCTGTTCTTTAAATGAAGAAATGAAATCCATTTTTTGCTCTGCTGCTTCTTGTTCAGCATAGAGATCATGTTTCTGTTTCACCTGAAACAGCAGAAGATGAAGTGGAGAAGGGAGATGACTTTTCATCTGCAGCTGCAGCTACACATTGTTAAAATATAGAAGATAGTGTTTGATAAGAGAGCAAAATGTTTATGTGCTTGATTGACTACTACTATAGTACATAGAAAGATAGCACATACTTTTAAACTGCTTGTACAAACAAAGATACCAACAAGAAGTAACTGTAAATAAAGTACTTATGATCATTTATCTAATCCATATTTCCACTGTGGAATGATAAAAATAGACAGCAAGTTTGAATTTATGAATAACATTTAAAGGTACCTCCTGAGTTCATTGTGGACACAAAAAAATACAAAATAAAATATTTTGTCTAAAAAGCTATAATGATTTTTTAAATGGAACAAAAATATTGGAAATGGCTAACAATCACTTACAATTTACATGACAAAAAAATATAGAAGACGGTAATACCTCAGGATAGGAGAGCAGCAGCTTACAAGTATTTCCAACTGTCTCTTAGCAGTAATTGCTATAAGTTGTAATCAAAAGTTTTAATTACTCGTCTCCCCGCCTTTATATCCGACCAAAACATCCGACAGCTATAGATCAACATAACTTTGTTTTTCCAAGCATTGGTGGATAGAAAGTGAGTGTGAAGGACAGTGCTGGGAAGAAGTGGATGATATTCATTGAATTGAAGAAAGAAATCGTCAAAAAACATGACAGAGCGTGTAGCGAGCTAACTTGCTGAGGCAGTTGGAGCGTATCACTGCAAGTCTGCACCGTGCTGAAGCAGAATGCGTTGATAACAACAGCCAAGGATGTTAAAAATATAATCATACATATCTTATCCATTAAAATATTTGAGAAGGTGTTGATGGTGTGTTTGACGGAGAAGCAGCTGGAGGGAGACACTGTAGAAGTCCATTCTCCAAGGTCAATACTGTACATTATTATTACGTTACTTCATAAAACTACCGTACTTTATTGTTTTTATTCAATATCTATCATTTATTAAAAAGTGTACTTTTATCTTTAAAAGCCATGTTACATGTTAAAATTGTGATGTTGTGGGGGCCAAGCACTGATTAAATTGAATCAATTTCAATGGGCGAAGCAGTTTTGCAATACAAGTTTCTAAAGGTATGATCTGCGTCAAAAAATTATAAATAAAATTGTTTACCTAGCTACCAATGCAGTTACAAATAGAGCGTACATAAAAGTTGGAGGATCCAAGTGCGCTAAAAACAATAAAACGATGCTATATCAATCCAATGTAGGTCAAAACATGCAACATTTTCTGAACAAAACATTCCCATATTAGTGTTTTGTTATTGTGGACTATAAACATTGTGTAATATATATTTGTTTATCTCATTAAAAATCTTTTTAAAAACTCAAACAAGGGAGGAGTTAGGAAAAGCCATGACGACCAGTTCTGGATGGCTTCGGAGGAGATCTTGGACCAATCTACATTGTTTCCATCATCTTAAATTTAAATGGATTTAAAAAAACATGTTGACTCAAACAAGTTTGTTCAATGTAACTTTGAAAAATTGTAGTAACGATTGAAAGGAAAAAAAAAAAATAACAGATTCAAAGTCAGTAATTAAATAAATAAGTAAAAATTGACATAATTTACCTTGTGCACTGATAAGAATAAAATAAAAAAGAGTGAAAAATAAACAAAATAAACAAAAATAGAAATTATAGGTGAATTGGAGTTAAACAAGAGAAAATAAAAACTAATTAAATTAATAAAATAACAACAATTAAAGCGATGAAGTAAAAAACATATATATACAGTATATATACAGTATATATATATATATATATATATATATATATATATATATATATATATATACATATATATATATATATATATATATATATATATATATATATATATATATATATATATATATATATATATATATATATATATATATATATATATATATATATAAATATTTAAATACTTCAATATATATATATATATATATATATATATATATATATATATATATATATATATATATATATATATATATACATGTGTTTTCAGAGTGTCATGCAGGAATCGTTTTTAGATGTTTTACTCAAATGCAAGTCATTTATTTGCTCAAAACAGTTGTATCTACTTTGTTAAAAAAATATATATTTTATGGTAAAATACTGGCAACTCGGTCACCAGTATTTTATTGTAAAAGAAAAAGCAGTAACATGTTTTTTTTGTAGAGTTTACGGTAAAAACAGACAAAAAAAAAAACAGGTACCTTATTCACCAGAATTTTCCTGTAAAAATGTACAGTAATTATGTGTAAAAGATTGTTAAGGTTGGCTCAACCATTGGCTCAACGGTAATTGAACGCAGCTAAATTTTTCCATGCTACGGAATGGACACACAGGTAATTGCGTCAAAAGAATTAACGCTGTTAAAGGAAATTATAGTTATCACATTAACAGCCTTAATTATATATATATATATATATATATATATATATATATATATATATATATATATATATATATATATATATATATATCCATCCATCCATCCATTTTCTACCGCTTATTCCCTTCAGGGTCGCGGGGGGCGCTGGCGCCTATCTCAGCTACAATCGGGCGGAAGGCGGGGTACACCCTGGACAAGTCGCCACCTCATCACAGGGCCAACACAGATAGACAGACAACATTCACACTCACATTCACACACCAGGTCCAATTTAGTGCTGCCAATCAACTTATCCCCAGGTGCATGTCTTTGGAGGTGGGAGGAAGCCGGAGTACCCGGAGGGAACCCACGCAGTCACGGGGAGAACATGCAAACTCCACACAGAAAGATCCTGAGCCCGGGATTGAACTCAGGACTACTCAGGACCTTCGTTTTGTGAGGCAGACGCACTAACCCCTCTGCCACCGTGCTGCCCATATATATATATATATATATATATATATATATATATATATATATATATATATATATATATATATATATATATATATATATATATATATATATATATATATATATATATATATATATATATATACAACTCTAATTTTTTTGTGACAGAGTGATTGGAGCACATACTTGTTGGTCACAAAAACATTCATGAAGTTTGGTTCTTTTATGAATTTATTATGGGTCTAGTGCAGACCTGGGCATTCTGCGGCCCGCGGGCCGCATCCGGCCCTTTGTGCGTCCCTGTCCGGCCCGCGTGAGGCCAATTATAAATTACAAAATAAATTTAAAAAAGTATCTATGTCGAGTGTGCAATACAACGGTGCTGCTTTTGTTTTGAAAATCGTTATTTGTATTACTTCCGTGTGGACGTATGCGTGATTGTGAGTGAATGTGAACAACTGCAATTACAAAATAAAGTTGAAAAAACATCTATGTCCTGCGCGCAATACAACTGTGCTGCTTTTATTTTGAAAAGTATTATTTATGGGCGTGTGTCCGTGTGTAACCTGCGAGTGAAGGTGCACATGCAGCGACAAGTGATGCACGGTTTACACCCGAGACGCCAAAAAGAGAAAAGTTGATGAGGAATGCCGTGTTTTCAACAACACATGAACTGCAAAGCAACGTCCCCTCACCTAAGGTGCGTGCCTGCGCAATTGCGCACTGTTCAAGCGTCTGCTGCGCGCAGCAAGTATATGCCGCGCACCAAATCAAATCCCATCTGAATTATAAACAAAATAAACATATTTATTCTATGGAATTTTGCAATGCAACTTTGAGTGACAGTGACAACAAGCGGCCCTAATGGTGTTCGTCAACACCGTTCAATTGAACACCGTTCAATTATTGTAACGTCTATCGAGATGCTTCGAGGACAGGAATTATATCGATCACTTTATTGAACAAAACTGTTTATATTCGGACATAACCACACCAAAAACATGAGTAAAACAATTCTATCTCGAAAAACTAGTCATTTTCTGCCGTACAAACCAGGCCAAAACCAACTTGTCATCTGTCACCAACACGCATAGCACTAAACCACTGGTGCGTTTAAGGCCACACAAAAAGTCGGACAACTCAAACACCACACAAAGTTACACTATGACTCCTCAGTCATACGTGTGCTTATTTTACTGTCATTTATTATTAATGTTAATTTATATATATTAGTAATGGAATGCTGTTACACACACTATGTTGAAGTATTACTATTATTATTATTATTATTATTATTATTATTTATCTTACGGTATATATCAAAAATAATATTGAGCAAAATTTAATTGAAATATTGTCGATGTGGCCCTCCAGCAGTGCTCGGGTAGCTCATGCGGCCCCCGGTAAAAATTAATTGCCCACCCCTGGTCTAGTGAAAATGTGACCAAATCTGCTGAGTCAAAAGTACACATACAGCAATGTTAATATTTGGTTACATGTCCCTTGGCAAGTTTCACTGCAATAAGGCGCTTTTAGTAGCCATCCACAAGCTTCTGACAAGCTTCTGGTTGAATTTTTGACCACTCCTCTTGACAAAATTGGTGCAGTTCAGCTAAATATGTTGGTTTTCTGACATAGACTTGTTTCTTCAGCATTGTCCACACGTTTAAGTTAGGACTCTGGGAAGGCCATTCTAAAACCTTAATTCTAGCCTTGTTTAGCCATTCTTTTACCACTTTTGACGTGTGTTTGGGGTCATTGTCCTGTTGGAACACCCAACTGCGCCCAAGACCCAACCTCCAGGCTGATGATTTTAGGTTGTCCTGAAGAATTTGGAGGTAATCTTCCTTTTTCATTGTCCCATTTACTCTCTGTAAAGCACCAGTTCCATTGGCAGCAAAACAGGCTGAGAGCATAATACTACCACCACCATGTTTGACGGTAGGTATGGTGTTCCTGGAATTAAAGGCCTCACCTTTTCTCCTTCAAACATATTGCTGGGTATTGTGGCCAAACAGCTCAATTTTTTTTCATCTAACATCACATGGACAAAGATAAGACCTTCTGGAGGAATGTTCTGTGGTCACATGAAACACAAATTTAGCTCTTTGGCCACAATACCCAGCAATATGTTTGGAGGAGAAAAGGTGAGGCCTTTAATCCCAGGAACACCACGCGTACAGCCATTCTTTACATTCTTTGATCGCGACTGTATATATATATATATATATTTATATATATATATATATATATATATATATATATATATATATATATATATATATATATATATATATATATATATATATATATATATATATATACATATATATACTACCGTTCAAAAGTTTGGGGTCACCCAAACAATTTTGTGGAATAGCCTTCATTTCTAAGAACAAGAATAGACTGTCGAGTTTCAGATGAAAGTTCTCTTTTTCTGGCCATTTTGAGCATTTAATTGACCCCACAAATGTGATGCTCCAGAAACTCAATCTGCTCAAATCAAGGTCAGTTTTGTAGCTTCTGTAATGAGCTAAACTGTTTTCAGATGTGTGAACATGATTGCACAAGGGTTTTCTAATCATCAATTAGCCTTCTGAGCCAATGAGCAAACACATTGTACCATTACAACACTGGAGTGATAGTTGCTGGAAATGGGCCTCTATACACCTATGTAGATATTGCACCAAAAACCAGACATTTGCAGCTAGAATAGTCATTTACCACATTAGCAATGTACAAATTGTATTTCTTTAAAGTTAAGACTAGTTTAAAGTTATCTTCATTGAAAAGTACAGTGCCTTTCCTTCAAAAATAAGGAAATTTCAATGTGACCCCAAACTTTTGAACGGTAGTATATATATATATATATATATATATATATATATATATATATATATATATATATATATATATATATATATATATATATATATATATATATATGTGTATATATATATATATATATATATATATATATATATATATATATATATATATATATATATATATATATATATATATATATATATATATATATATATATATATATATATATATATATATATATACTACCGTTCAAAAGTTTGGGGTCACATTGAAATGCCCTATATATATATATATTGATTGTGACTATATATATATATATATATATATATATATATATATATATATATATATATATATATATATATATATATATATATATATATATATATATATATATATATATAAATATATATATATATATATATATATATATATATATATATATATATATATATATATATTGCGACTGTATATATATATATGTATATATATATATATATATATTGATTGTGACTGTATTTATATATATATATATACTGTGTATGTATATATATATATATATATATATATATATATATATATATATATATATATATATATATATATTGCGACTGTATATATATATGTATATATATATATATATATATATATATATATATATTGATTGTGACTGTATATATATATATATACTGTGTATGTATATATATATATATATATATATATATATATATATATATATATATATATATATATATATATATACAGTCACAATCAATATATATATATATATATATATATATATACAGTCACAATCAATATATATATATATATATATATACATATATATATATATATATACATATATACATGTATATGTATACATATCTATATATACACACACAGTAGATTTCGATTGCGACTGTATATATATATATATATATATATATATATATATATATATATATATATATATATATATATATAAGGGAATAAGCGGTAGAAAATGGATGGATGGATGGATATATATATATATATATATATATATATATATATATATATATATATATATATATTTACTGTATATATATATATATATATATATATATATATATATATATATATATATATATATATATATATATATATATATATATATATATATATTTATATATATATATATATATATACATATATATATATATATATATACAGTCGCAATCGAAATCTACTGTGTGTGTATATATAGATATGTATACATATACATATATGCATATAAACAGGATACCTGCATAATAAAAGCACTTAGAGAGCACAGACCTCCACCAGGCCTTATATCCCAATAGTAAAACATTTTTTTAAATCATCTTCAATCAGTATCATCCTCAGGTCAGGATCATCCCCAAAATGTATTCACTTCTTTCTTATCACATTTCTGACTTTTCTTGAAAGTTTCATTAAATTGAACTAACTAACTCATTAACTAAACAGTGAAGTCGAGATGAATGAGTGTTTGACTGCGTGTTTTGGGCTTGCAACTGGACGTGACGTCATGTGAAACAAAGGCATCAAAATATTTGATTTTGAATGACTCGTGGAATTCGGCAGGTATCTATAAAAGCACTGAATATGGTACCCATCCCTACAATTACGTTGTGTTTACATTTTCATCCCATCTCTCTCCTTTGTTTGTTTTTGTTTATTTATGTTTCTCTTCTCTCCCCTGTTGCTTCCTATTTTCATCCCACCTATTCTCTCCTCCGTCTCGCTGGCCCCGTCTCTTTCCTCACCCCCCACTCATCTGTCCATTTATCAGTATTTTAGCGTGAAACAGATAGCATCATTACTTTACCGCGGCACAAAGCTGACAGTCTGGCTGCCCTCGCCGTGGGCTTTAAACGCACTAAATCAATGCCTGAAAGAAGTAGATATTTTGCCACTGAGATAAGCTCATTTCCTCGCAAGTATTCATTGAAATGATATAATAACTGACACGGCGAAGAGCGCGCCGGAAGAAGGGAGCCGTGATGAATATGGTTTTTTTGCAAGTTTTCTTTTGTGGCGTGAAGATGCCTCCTTTCTGCGGCCGAGGAGAAAAGGGGGTGAGGGATCTAAACGTTGACACGAGAGGTGGTAAATTGAATGCCATGAGCCGTCTGAGCCTCTCTGTCTCTAAAAAGAAATCCAATTAAGGCGTATTGGAGCCTTGTGAATGTGGCAGCGAATGTGGCTGATAAGAATGCTGCTATAACCCAAGCCCGATCACTAGCTGCTAAACGTGTAATCCCCTGCAGCTCAACAATATGGCCGCCAGTCTGATTCAATACAGCGCCAGCCAATTCCCCACATTAAATCAACACAGGGAGGCCAGAGTTGTTAACACACTGCCTCAGGCTTAAGTCACACTCAGAAATCAGAAAGCTAGGCTGCTGACAATGGCGACTATCTCTTTTCAACACTCTGCACACACACACACACACACAAACGCACACAGACACACACTACATAAAAGCTCCCAGGGGAAGTGATTTCTGTCCCTCCTGTGTTAAGTACCTACCGTACCTTAAGTAAATCCACCAGCGAGGCCACAGTTGCAGCATCCATATGTCTTGGTGTGTGTTTGTGTGCGTCTAGAAAGATCATCCGTGTGTTGCTGTTCAATATTCTATTAGGATAAATCTTTAAAGCGGCATCTTGACTTCGATGGGATATCAAGTGTGTGAAAGCATCCACACGTCAACCTTAACGTGCTGATTGTAACCTCAGCAAATCATTGCATTGCATTATTAGCACGTTTCCATCAGTGTTGTGCCGTCAAGGCCAGCAAGGCCTTCACTGCTGGCCTAACATAACCAGAAATCATGATCATAATTAAAGATAAAAGTCATTTTTTATTTACTTGCCCTAAATATCTAAAAGTATTCATATTCTCTTCATGCCATATTATGCTCCTTCCAGTGCTGTTGTTTTTAGGTTATAGAGTTTTTAGCCAATCAGAATTCAGCCAGTTTATGTTGCCATGCTGTACCAAATCTGCCCGAAGCCTTCAGAATCAACAATGTTGGCGTCTGTGCACTGTAAGTGAACGGACACATACAGTTGACAGACAGTTGCCATAGCCAATCAGATCACGAGTTGTTGTAAGTAAGGCCTTCAAGCTGGCCTAAGACAGATATATATAGTGATGTTATGAGCTAGGTAACATAAGAACTCCATTACCCAGCATGCCACAGTAGTGAAGAGCATGCGCAGTAGCCGCGTTAAGCCATGCCGGCAGCGGGATGTTTTTGATGAGCACGCTGTGGAGTAAACTTTAAGAACTCAGCCAACACGACTCGTCTGCATATTTTATGTTTAGACAAGACAACACATATATTTGCAAGGCCATTTTCAAGAAGGATACTTAAAGAGAAACTACATCTTGTGAGACGATGTCGGCAAACCCCAGAAGCTCAAATGGGTTCTAAAGATTGTGAGTTAGGATATTTTATTTATTTATTTTTTTCACGTTTAATATGTTTTTTGCCATTTTAATTTTGACAGTACGACATTAAGATATGTTTTGATTGCTGATGCGGGTTTATTGATTTTTAAATGCGCCAGAAAATAACCCGTTATGTACACTGTTGGTGGTGGTTCAATGTCCAGTAGTGCGTAAATGTGTTTCTGTATAGTATTTCTCCAGCAATGGTCATGTGGTCACATAAATTATGGTATTTTGAGAGGTGATCTTTGAAGTCGGACATCACTGAAGGCCTAGGTGGGAAATGCACGGCCCGCCACTGGTTTACATCGATATTCAGGCATTAACACAACACACCAAATATTGTCATTAAAACAGGTAAACACTTTTACTTTGACGATTCTGAATCAAGATGATTAAAAAGATGATTGGGATCACTGACTTAGTTATGTATCAAGTCCAATATTGTGGTATGAAGTAGTTATTGTTCGTGATCACTGGTTACATAGCAAAGGATTGTGGGATTAATTCTGTCTAACATGACGAAAAATGGATGTAAATATTTATAACACACAAATATTACAGTACACATATTTAAATATTTTGATATTGTACAGTATAATAAATATATTTAAGATATGTCAATATTATGCAATATAATAAATGTATTTAAATACTTCAATGTTATATAATAAAATAAAAATAATTATCCGAATATCTAAATACATCAATATTATGTAAACTGATAAAATGAAAAATACATTTAAAAACTTCAATAATATGTAATATAATAAATATAATAATAAATATATTTAAATACTTTAATATAATGGAGTGTAATTAGGGCAGTCAAAATTAGCGAGTTAACTCATGTGATATTCCCCCAAAAATGATCGCATTAATCATGAACACACTTAGATTAATCATGCAATTAATTTTGACCGTACAAGCTCTTTACCTTTACAGCTATACGGTCAGTGTTCAGATCAATGAATAAGTCAGTACAAACTGAGTGAGGCGACTCCGACTGGTGTGCTGGCTGGCAAATTTCACTCCAAAATACAGCCTGAAAAAAACGATTCAAAGTTTTGTGCACAAAAAATGACATGCATTCAAGTAAAACATTTAAAAACGTTTCTGGATGACAGTCTTGCAATGAAATTGCCTTTGTGTACAAATATTTGAGTAATCACCTGTGATTAATCATGATTAATCGAAATTCCGAAATGTGATTAGTCTGATTAGAAAAATCATTTGAAAGCCATAAATATAATAAATGTAATGATTCATATACTTAAATACTTCACCATTATGTAATATAATAAGTGTATCAATACGTATATTTAAATACTTTATCATGTAATATAAGAACTGTAATAATACATATATTTATACTTGAATATTAGGTAGGATAATACAATAAAAAAACATTTAAATACTTCAAAATTTAATATGAAAAACACAATAATAAATATATTTAAATACTTAAATTTTATGTAGAACAAATCAGTCTAGAAGGGTGGAATTCTAGGTCTCCCCGGGTGATTGAAACATACGGGCATTCTCAACCACCTGATTCGGGAGGCAAAGGAGAGTAGAGGAAATTTAACGGTTGTCTGGCTCGACTTAGCTGAGGCATATGGATCAATCTCGCATGGCCTCATCAACGCTGCTATTTAGCACCACATCACGGGAAAGATTAGCAGCTTCTTTGGAGGATTCAAGGTACGACAAGGAAAAACTACGCAGTGGCAGGACCTTGAAAAATGTAACAGGTTATACCATCTGCCCTATCCTGTGTCATGTTATCTTCTTGGGTATGAATCTGCTAAAAACAGTACAACAGTGGCCTGCGTGGGGCCGGTGGTCCGCATCCGCTGTTTTGGGCGGGGCTTTCTGGGTGGCTGGGGCCATACTTTGGCTCATACACACTGGGAGACAAATATACTGAACATACAAACATACATGCATACCTATGCTCATACATATATACATACGTAAATACATGTACACATTCACACATATATACTAACACCCCTCTTTATTTGCTTTCTTTTGTAATTAGAGTATACATTACATTTATGTATTGTTGAAGCGATTGTAATGTTGATAATAGAGGTAATCATTATTATTCTTTATCAATATTGTTATTCCTATTGGTATTTTAATTGCTCCATTTGTAGTGCAATAAGGTACATTGTAATTTCTGTGTTAATTTCTGTGTAAACCAACCTATTCTGAGGCCATGAGAATGGTTCTGTCTCTGACCTCATTATGCAGCTCAATTTATGCACAATGCTAAGCCAAACAATGCAAAGCCGTTATAAAGCAGTCCACAGTTTTGTCCATTTCTTGAAGCCTCTAATCAAACATAGCTCTTTGAATCAAGTATGTCTTCCGCCTCTGAATTAAAGTATTAACCTGGTTCTCGGTAGACTGTGTCTCCAATCCCGATGCAATCCGAAACCTTTCAAAGTGTTTAATCCATTTTGGACAGTCGTCTGACTTGAATGAGAACTTCTCCGGTGGGAGAACTTGAAACCGATTCATGGCACTGTTGTGATGTTAGTCCGACGGCTAAATGTTAAAGCATCGGTGAAGATACACTCACAATTCAAAACAACAAACGGGGTTCAAAGTACTGATATTTACTGCCATGCAAACTTGCTGCTGCAGACACCATGTTGAGTGGTTATAATATGTTAAGTTGTTTACAATGACGGCGAACCAACACAGGGCTGTAGTAGATCTGGTGTCCCTTTATTAACTCTCCCCCTGATACCCAGTGCCCCCATACAAAGTTTTCCTACACAGTCTTATCTTACTGACTGTCAGACGCCACTGAAACTTAAATAAATCAACATGAAACCCATGTGTAGAGAGGCAAGGACTTAATTACTCCCACTTCCAGAATTCAGGGAAAGCAGACCCAAGACAGAGGTGGGACATGACCCAAGTCGATGTCCAACACCTGGAGGGAAAAAGGTGCAGAACCAGGGTCGAACACGGATCACAAGGAGTCTGGACAAAAAGGGACCTGCTGAAGCAAAAAACTGAAGCCCTTTGACATGTCTGTCCTCCATTCATTGTACGACACCCTTCTATCAGCAACAACCCCCCACAAAAGGGGAATAAGGCTACCAAGAGGGAAGGAATGGTGCACATACTGGCAGGATGCAAAGTAGCAAGGAAAACACGTTAGGTGACAAAATGTTTGCCTACATAAATAACTATACATGCTCACAAATGTTCACATGAATATGAAGCATTAAACACATTGGCTAAAAGTGAATTTTGTATCCTTGCCTGGATCTTTTTACATTGTTGAAATCAAACGTTTGCAAAGCCTGGACGACCACCTCTGTGTGTTACCAAAGTATACACAGCCTGTAGAAATGTGTTTACCAGAAGCCTGAAGTTGGCATGAGGCAGCGCACATTTCCACGTCAAGTTGACTCTTGATACAGCTCAACTTTGCCATGAAAAAGGCGTACACCAGACCTGGGAATTGCAGGAAGGTAGAGGAAGACAGCTGATCGCAGGCTAGCAGGCAGCAGAATGAGTGTCTTTCTGCCTCCAGAATAGGAGGGAGGGGCTGAGCTAGCAACCAGTAGGAGATGGGGAGTCACTGGCCATCTCTGCCGACAAGTCGACTGGAGGGCATCACGGTTCAGGTTTGAAACGCCCCGTTAAAATTGGACACCATCTGATGACATCTTCTCCTGGTTGAAAGCCTCAGTATGCAGAGTGATTGAGTGAGTCAGCATCAACGGAGATCATCTTCGTTGATGCTGACCCATCTCCGGGAGATGTATATCAGCTTTACACAGTGGCAGTATCGTAGCCTATGAGGTTTATCCGAGGCGCGATTATTGCTAGTTAAATTTTTAAAGACCTGCTCAGTGGCCTTGTGGTTAGAGTGTCCGTCCTGAGATCAGTAGGTCGTGAGTTCAAACCCCGGTCGAGTCATACCAAAGACTATAAAAATGGGACCCATTGCCTCCTTGCTTGGCACTCAGCATCAAGGGGTTGGAATTGGGGGTTAAATCACCAAAATGATTCCTGAGCGCGGCCACCGCTGCTGCTCACTGCTCCCCTCACCTCCCAGGGGGTGGAACAAGAGGATGGGTCAAATGCAGAGAGTAATTTCACCACACCTAGTTTGTGTGTGACTTTCACTAACTCTAACTTTATTTAATAGTAGGCAAATATAATAATAAATACATTTAAATACCTCAATATTGTCATGTCTGTGTTGATCATGTGTTTTTTGGCCATGTTTTGCTTGGTTTTTGGACACTTTTTAGTTCTTGTTTTCACTCCCTTGCTTTGTCACCATAGTAATCATTAGTTTCACCTGGTTCACATCCTCATGTCACGCACCTGTCTCACGTTTTCACATTTTGAGTGACACACCTGCTGTCACTAATCATGTCACTATTTAAGCTCCCAGTTGCCAGGCTGTCTTCCTGGCAACATCACCTTCTCTTCACTTGATAACTTTTACCCATGCTTCCATAGTCCATGCTGATCTTTCCATGCCAAGTAAGTTTTTGTTTATTAATGCCCCAGTTAGTGTTGTTGTTTCATTGTTCATAGTTTCTGCCTTTGTGCAAGTTTTGTGTTTATAGCCAAGTTTTGTACTTCCGCCTTTGTGCGTGCCTTTTGTTTTCATAGTCAAGTTTTTACCTCCGCTGTGAGCGCTTTTTGTTTATACCTTTTTTGAGCTTTTTTGAGTTTAAATATTAATCATGTCCTCCCCTGCACGCCATGTCCGGTCCAATTCATTTGCACCACGGGAGAACAAACCACGCCAGAGACCAAGTCGTGACAAATATTATGTTATATAACAAATATACTTAAATATGTCATTATTATGTTTGTTGCATCGACCAGCGTTCCTCCAATGGGGAATTCAAATTGCTAGTCTCTCCCAGATTCTTTTTATGGCAATAAGCTGATGTTTATATTCAATCACCAGGCAATATTTGGTATTTTGTAGTTTATTCTCAAAGCTTAGAGGACAAACCTGAGACCAACCCAGTAGACAAGCGTTCCCCAGCCCGGTCCAGATCGGTCTCCCCTCAAACCCCCGGAAGTCCCATGATCTTCCCTCTGTCCCTCGCCCCCACTCCCTTTGGTTAGACTACTCCGAGTTATCTCTACTCTGACACATTCCAATCTAGAAGGCCGACACCTTACTATGAGACTCAAAAGAAGGAAGAATACTAGCTATTCTTTATATGACTATAGGAGTTTAGAAATAAGTAACACTTAAATATGGATATGATTCTGATCTGCTTCCCACAAGTCCCCCTTTAAGATCTTCTAATAAGATCTTTATTACTTGTACAAAACTTATAAAGCACGCCCCACATTAAAGTCTTAAAGTTACCACTTTGCTAGACCCCCTTTAGTGACACTTAGCACAAGGGGCTGTGCGGTTCTGGATGGTCTTGAGGGAGGTTGTTCAGCAAGTCCCTCAACTGTGTCACGAGTCAGGTTGGTTAGTCTCAATGGCGGCGGGGAGTTAGAGAGGCCGCTGAAACAGGAGTTCCAAGGGGTGTTTATTTGGTGACTGGGGTCACCAGTCTAACCATAGCACAAAGCCCAACGGCTGACGTCGGGATTCTAATGTACAATCTGTGCTCCTCACAACACCAGAATAAGTCAGCTCGTGCCCAAGGGCCTATCCTAGAGCCATCTATCAGTGTGGTGCACCAGTAATGGTTAATGTCACCCAATTTGTTGGGGGACGAAGAGGGTCCTGTAATTTGAAAACACGTGTAATTCAGCTTTTGGGCCACAAAGGGAAGAAGTCGGGTGGCATTGTCAACAGAAGGGTACACATGTCAGTCAACTTAAAAGGGGCGGGGTAAGTGTGGGAAAAGGGACGTCCAGCGGAAGAAGCAACACAGTCACCCAGGTTTTGGCATCCACCTGAGCCACAGGTTGTCTGCACCCGCTCCTAAGGTCAAAGTTACCAGGCCTTCGGTGGTGATGTCATTAGCACGCACAGATGTGAGAGCCTTTGAAACACCACCGAGGTGGGGTGGTACTTTAGGTGCTACAGAGGGTGTAGAGGTAGTTAACGCCCTCTCAAGGACATTAATTTTAATAATTCCTTTAGAGTCTGTATCAGTCAGGTCAACCCCCAAAACAACATAAAAGGGACGATGGGCACCACTTACCATAGCATGTTGTCTGCATCCGACACCAATGGTTCAGGGTTGGGTCGTAACAAATATAGAGGTTATTATCACGGTAATAGCTATTGTGTCCCCCGTACTTTCACACTGCACAGGTCAAAAAATAAGTCTTGCTATCCCCTTTGACCCAGTCTATTTAAAGTCCGCTGTATGTTCTTAGACACTTGTCAGTCACTGTCGTCAGGAAGGATGAACTGAGACACAAAGACAGTAGAACACGCCCAAGCACCAGTCCGTCAGGGAATACTAGTCGGGTGTAACATCCTGCCTTTCGTCTATCAATATCAGAGTAATTTAGGTAACAAAACGGGGATAAACATCAAACTTTTCACTTAATGTAACGACACATATAGTTATGCTGAAAACAAGCAAGAAAAACTAAGAAACATTTAGCATACTGGATTGGTCTCACACAAGGATATACAATATAGAAGTTGAAAAGAGTAATGTAGGTAGAAAATCTCTCTCGTCTCCTGGGCTGTGGGGCAGATGATGTGGCGAGGGGGTCAAGAGGGACAGATGTTGTGGCGATGTCAGCAATGACATCCGCTGGTAATCTGTCAGGTTCTTCAGCAGTAGTGCAGAGGGAGAGGTGGTACCAGGTGTCCCCTTTACCAGCCAGTCGAAGGGCGTGGGACGTCCGTTCCACGAACTTGAAGGGACCAGTCCACCTGGGCTCCGTCCACTTGCGTTTGATGACCTTGATCTTGACCCTCTCAGCGGGCGGAAGGGAATCTGTACAGAAGAACTGGCACACAAATTCTGCAATTTTTTGTGTAAAATACCATTTTGGTTTTACGCTGATTCCTCCTTCCATGGGGCTGCTGGTCCTTGGAAGCGCTGACCTGTATGCAGCTCATAGGGTGAAAAACTCTAAGGGCAGTAAAACGGTTTTATTCACGGACCTTCGAATGATCATTAACGCTAATTGCAACATGTCAATCCAATTAAATTTGGTCTGTGCACAGATTTTAGCCAATTAGTTTTTGATGTTCAGGTCCATCCTTTCAACCTTACCTTGAGACTGACGATGGTACCCCAAACCTGTGTTCTAGTCCGAAAGCCTTTTCGACCAAGACTAAGTGAGTATTATTATTTTTTTTATGGTTGCCGTTGTCTTACCTAATCTTTTTGGGGAAACCATATCGGGGTCCTAGGTCATTCACAAGTCATTTAATTACTGATATTGCATCCTCGTTTGAGGTTGTTGTTGCTTCCGGCCAACCACTGTGATTGTCAACACAAGTCAGTACGTACATTTTCCCTTGTACCGTATTGATCATATCAGTGAAATCAAAGACTATACATGGTTCACCCTCACCTCCTCCATATTCTAAATTTGATGTACTTAACTACTATCGATGTGTAAAATCGTTATTTTCAAATTAAAATTAGTTATAACTTCTTATCCACGGGAAAAACGTTAAAACTATGGAATGTGTCAGAGTCTGATTATTGTCGATTTTGTTCCAATGAGTCTGTTTCCACCCTCACTCACCCCCTTCTGTTTCTGAAAAAAGGACTGTGTTAGTCATACTATCACTTTCAGAAACATCTAAGAAAAAGGTCAGCTAATAGTCAAGGAGCGGAGGACAGGTCATGTTTGAGGTCAATGATTGTCTCTTTAGCCTCTATGGTCCACTGGGGGGTGGTGTTAGGGTAGGGGACCCCTTAGCAATATCAAAAATATCTCAAACTCAACTAAACCCTAACTTTTATGTAACATATTCAATATGGTGAAAGTAACAAAATATGCTTATATTTATATTGTCACCAATACTAGAAAAATACTAACCTTATGGCGGATGCTTTAGCAATAGTATTTTTGAAATTTTACCACACCTGGTGGCCCCAATAATTCATTAAGTCAAGCTCATGTTGTAGAAAGTCGAATGACTTCTGCCATGGCAACTTTGTGTATGTAATGAGCAACTATAATTATTTGATATGCTTAAATGTGTAATGTGTCGTTTTAGCTCAGCTGTTGTGTAGCTGCTAGCTCCTCGTAGCCTACAGGTGTCTAAAGTGCAGCCCATAGTTATGTGTTTAACACAACCATGGGCTAAACCTAAACAATTGAAAATGTGGTATTTGGGTGTCGGTGTAATTTGTGGCAGCTACGCCATGTCTTATCATTGGACCTAAGTTCTTTGGTTTTGTAGGCGAGACAGAGAGCAAGGGAACAATGTGGGACATCAATTGTGTCCATCTTATACCATGCTAGCTGTTGCAAAGATAGGTCAACATGAGCAGCCACACCTTGAGTTCCAACATATATAAATATAAAAAGGAGTCAAAGGTCTCCTGGTATGAGTGTCTAACTGGTAATCATAACATGTGGCGAGTCGGGTGGCAGAACACACGGAAGCATCTCAGCCAGCCAGGGTTTTCACTGTTAGAGCAGTTGGATGTCAGCCATTCCTGTTGTTTCAGGCTGTGGTATGAGTTCATGGAGGAGCCTGTGTAGTGGTCATACTTGCCAACCCTCCCGTTTTTAGCGGGAGAATCCCGGTATTCAGCGCCTCTCCCGACAACCTCCCTTCTCCCGACAAACTCCCGGTATTCAGCCGGAGCTGGAGGCCACGCCCCCTCCAGCTCAATGCGGACCTGAGTGGGGACAGCCGTTCTCACGTCCGCTTTCCAAGCAGCTTGCCTGCCCAATGACGTCATAACATCTACGGCTTTTAGAGAGTAGAGTGCACAACAAGCAGAGAGAGTTCTTGGTTTCTTATGTGGGTTTATTGTTAGGCAGTTTCATTAACGTCCTCCCAGCGCGGTAACAACACACAACAACAGCAGTCACGTTTAGTCTACCGTAAAGCAGTTTGTCTGCCGTAAACAGCAATGTTGTGACACTCTTAAACAGGTCAATACTGCCACCTACCGGATAGCCTGCAGAACACTGAAATTCAAGTATGTCTTTTATTTATATGTATAATAAAATAAAAAATAAAAATAAAATATATATATAGCTAGAATTCACTGAAAGTCAAGTATTTCATACATATATATATATATATATATATATATATATATATATATATATATATATATATATATATATATATATATATATATATATATATATATATATATATATATATATATATATATATATATATATATTATATATATATATATATATATATGTGAAATACTTTTAGTGAATTCTAGCTGTAAATATACTCTCCTCTTAACCACCCCCTTGGCCACGCCCCAACCCCCCGCCCCCGCCCCAAACACGCCCCCCCACCTCCCGATATTGGAGGTCTCAAGGTTGGCAAGTATGGTAGTGGTGTCTCAGCTTGGTGGTTGAGCCGTCAGGTAACACCAGGAAGGTTCCTTCTGTGTGATTTGAATGTCAGGTTACAGTCTGTAAAGGAGGTCCAGCAATCTGAACCGGAAGTGGTTTGGTGACAGGTAACCTTCTTGTGACCCCAGCGAAGCCTTTGACCTTTAAAGAGGAAGCACACAGTTTTTTTGGTACCTCTGCATTCAGAATCGAATGGGCGGCTGCCGTTGACCCTCATGTCCAGCAGGGGTCCTGTCGGTACTTCCTGCTGGGGCTCCTGATGTGGGCGTCCTCTGCCACGCCTTCGTGTTCGTTTGTCGGCACAACGGAACCTTTCCTGTTCGGAAATGTTCGGACAGTCACGACTCCAGTGACCAGGCTGGTCACAGCCGAAACAGTTTCTACCCCAGACTGGCTTTGAAGCATTTCATTGTCCACCACCCGAGTCCAACCGTCTGGTCGCACGTCTGTTGAGGATTCTTTCCTCCACCTGTTGGAACTCAAAAGCAAGGTCACCCACTGCTGAATATACCCTAGCTGATCTTTGACCATTTGGTTCTTTTAACTTTTTATCTTCAGCAATCTGTAATTTAAGTAGTCGTTTCCTTGTTGCTCTGTCATTAGCCCTATTTTGCATGGGATGAATAAAATGTCCATGCCATATGTTGGTTTTGGCACCGTGTATATCAGGTTTAACTTTGTCCAAAGTGTTTGGCCAAAGGTTCCCTCCCTGAGGTACAGGTGGGAAAGCAAGGTCAACAATGGCTTGCATGTATGCATCAGCAAGAGACTTATATTGAAATAGGCCCCTACAATTGTCATGTTTCAAAAATGTCTGCCGGAGAAAATGGTCAGACGTGTACAAGGGGTTAATTTTCGGAGGCAGGATTAATCTTAGAGGGGGCGTGTTAATACCTCCTTCTCTTGTCACTGGAGTAGGGGGCGGTGGCCTAGTCAAAGTCTGGGCGGGTCGTTTGAATTGTATTGCGCATGCGCGGCAGGCAAAACACCAATCAGTCTATTCTGTCCTATTTGTCTCATTAATCATCGGTTCTTTTGCTGCATTTCGTTTTTCCACGTAATCCCCGCTTACTTTTATCATACGCCAAACTCTTAAATTCTCGAGCACCAACCTTGCTCCTTTTACTCTATCTCTACGCGTTCCATTTTCACCAGCGCACACACACACACACAAGCACTCAGCAGCACACACACACGCACACGCTAGCACTCCCGCACACGCAAGTGCCTACGCACACACACACACAAGAAAAAGCTGCACCTACGCTCTTTCTCTGCGTTTCACTTTACCATAAAACTTCCAGTTACTTTTTATTTTTTTTATTTTAATTTTACCAGACGTTTGAGTTCACAACTTTTCGAGTATTGTAAACTCCCTCTTAACCCTTTCAAGGAACGTTCCCCTTTTTTTTTTTTTTAAACTGTACCTGCTAATTCCATTGTCGACAACCGTACATTCAATTGATCATTAAACAGTAATGATTCATCACATTCCTATCCGTCACACTTGTTCATGTCAAACCCTGTGGTCATTGTGTCTCTCATGCCCCATCCGTAACCCGAGAATGTATTTCTCGTATTTTTCATAAGGACTTTAACCTTGAACTCTATTAGGGGTGACCAAATCCCCAGGCCGAACCACACCCGACTATTTGCTTACTCGTCAGTGAAGCAGCCCGTCACGGTAATCTTTATCGTATTATTAATAAGGACTCCAACCTCAGAATTAAAAATACGAACGGACTTTAACCAACAACTTTATCGTATTATTAATAAGGACTCCAGCCTCAGAATTAAAAATACGAACGGACTTTAACCAAGAACTTTACCGTATTATTCAGAAGGAATTTAACCTTGCGAATTTAATATACGGACGGACTTTAACCAAGAACTTTATCAGGCACAGATGAAAGATTCAAGACACAATGACATGAGTTGACCACTATGTACAACTATTATGTAAAATGGCGGACAGGGCAAAAATGCAATCAATCTATCAAAATCACCACTCTGTGCCTGGGATTACAAAACAGTGTTTGACTTACAGACTTCAGGACAGACTCCTAAAGCAGATTTTTTTTAAAAAGGCTCTGCTTACCTTGAATTGGCCAATTGAGTCTGTCCAGAAGATTGCAAGAAGTCATCAATCAACAGCGTGCCATCTCGGACGAAGCCCCCAAATTGTTGCGTCGACCAGCGTTCCTCCAATGAGGAATTCAAATTGCTAGTCTCTCCCAGATTCTTTTTATGGCAATAAGCTGATGTTTATATTCAATCACCAGGCAGTATTTGGTATTTTGTAGTTTATTCTCAAAGCTTAGAGGACAAACCTGAGACCAAACCAGTACACAAGCGTTCCCCAGCCCGGTCCAGATCGGTCTCCCCTCAAACCCCCGGAAGTCCCGTGATCTTCCCTCTGTCCCTCGCCCCCACTCCCTTTGTTTAGACTACTCCGAGTTATCTCTACTCTGACACATTCCAATCTAGAAGGCCGACACCTTACTATGAGACTCAAAAGAAGGAAGAATACTAGCTATTCTTTATATGACTATAGGAGTTTAGAAATAAGTAACACTTAAATATGGATATGATTCTGATCTGCTTCCCACATGTTACATAATAAATGTAATTATAACTATATTCAAGTACACCAATATTATGTAATATATTGTCAACTGTCTGCTCAATTTTTTGTTTCTCTAGAGTGTTCGTCCACCACAAGTTTACCTTGAATGCCAGCTTTGCTGTACCTGTCATCGGGTTTTATGGGCTCTCTCTGACAGAAGCCGATCCGAGCCTGCTCCACTCGATGGTCGATGCTGTCCTGTGCCTGCTGAGTTCTCCTGTCCTGCGCAGCTTTTTATCATTCCTGGGGATGACCGCCTTGCCTTCTGTGCTTCCTTACCTGATACTCTGACACCACTGCAGGCTTTTCTCAAGCAGGATTCATCCTTGACAGGGTTCGAATCTTGACCCTGCAATATTGAGCATCTACATGCTGCCGCTAGGTGACATCATACGCAAATACAGTGTTAGCTTTCACTGTTATGCTGATGTCACCTGGAGGCGTGTCTAAATGAAATTAAACAATGGATGTCCGCTAACTTTTTGCATCTTAACGCTAAGAAAACAGAAATGCTGATTATTCGTCCTTCCTGCTCGACACCGACACCTAATTAATAATACCACTTTAACATTTGACAACCACACAATTACACAAAGCGACTCGGTAAAGAATCTGGGTATTATCTTCAACCCAACTCTCTCATTTGACTCACACATTAAGAATGTTACTAAAACAGCCTTCTTTCATCCCCGTAATATCGCTAAAATCCGTCTCGTTTTGTCCACCACCGACACTGAGATCATTATTCATGCATTCGTTACGTCTCGTCTTGATTACTGTAACATTATTTTCAGATCTCCCTATATCTAGCATTAAAAGATTACAGTTGGTACAAAATGCGGCTGCTAAATGATGGAAGCACTAAATGCTAAGTGGACACAGCTGCTGCTCGTAGTCCCGCTCAGCGCCAGACTCCTGGAAGTCTGAAATCAAGAGGACAAAATCACAGGAAGTCAGCAGAGTAAATCCCCAAAATAATAGCACAAAAACTCCAGGATATAAAATATACCATAGTATGACATCTTTCAAATGATGACAAATGGTGAAAGAAATACAGCATTTTACAGAATGATTTACTTTTACAAAAAATAATAATAATTTCAGTGTTTGTGATGTCTTTGTATTATTTAGGCCATTGCCTTTGTTAAATGTGAGAAATACTTAATTGGCTGTAAGGAATTTCTTTAAATTGCATTGAATTGTTTTCCGCTTCCTGAAATTCCATTCCAGTTGGTCACACAGTTGTTGGTAGGGCGGTCTGACCAACTGCAACTGTACATCTTATTCTAATCTTGCTCAAGTTTCTTCAACTATTCACCACTTTGTTTGGGTGTGTAGCTTACATTTATATTAACCAGCTTGACATATATTGTTCTACAGACTTGGCCGTTTTGTGTCGCCTTCTGAGAGTCCTGCGTGATTATATTCTTCTGTAAATACGCTCTGAAAGGTTGTGTACACTTCTTGTAGCTCCTCTTCTTTTGCTCTATTTTTCCAAATGAAGGAAAGAAAGTTTGTAAAAATTAAGAAAAACAAGTTTGCAGAAGCTTGAACATGACTACCTTATAATCGGATCAATCAATCAATCGGAGCTTTATTTGTCCGTTCTTAACATGTACAAGACACATAAGAACTGCACTTACTTACATTTACTGCAAAACTACAATACCTTTATAGAACACATACAGTACTGTAGCGACACTACAAGTGGAATATTTTTTTCAAAAACTCAGAGAATTAGAAACATTAAGAAAAAGGTACTGCGGTGGAGAAAGGAGATAATATTTCAGGATAACACCCAGGAAATCCGCGAGTTATTCTTGACTATTAAAGAATTTTGTCTACTCTTGATTAATTACAGGAATATGTTTTCATAAGCCTCATAGCTGAATGCTCTATCGATTTGCTTTTAAAGATGACAAGAAAATGTAAACTCCTAGTGTTCTACTAGTTTGATAAGGCAGTAAAAACTTTTTTTTTCTTGCTTTGAAAAATTATATCAATTAATATGATCAATGAGGAAATGGTTACAAGTCGTGCTTCATATTGAGCATGTTGGACAAGATTAACAGAGTTATAATAATCTAACCTGCAGGTAACAAAAGCATGGACTAGTTTGTCAGCCAGTGGCCGTAAATTATTTCAAAAATAATATTCTGCGTGAAATTTCTCTACAGATTGCTTGTCTAGTTAGTGAATGTGATGCCTTGTACCTCTTCTTGTAATATACCCTGTTTCTTCCTGGCCAGCAAATTAATTGGTCTATGTGTAATCAATTTCTCCAATGACAGATGTTAACGAGCTCATCAATCAAGACTTTCTTAATGACTTCTTGCTGTTTTTGTGTACAGGTGTATGCTACTGTATGCTCGTTTCCCTCATTATACACCTTGTACATATTGTATGCATTTGGGCTCTTTAGTACTGTTTAACTTTCACAACACTGCCACGTTTAAAACCGTTACTTTTTCTGGGTACTCTCATAAATTACTATTTTGCGTTACAACACTGTTACTGTTGCTTACTACTGTTTACCCACCCATACTCATTTGGCAACCATGACAATGGGAAGTGGTCAGAAATGTACAGTAGATTTTGACCGTACTCGATGAATATGTACAAGTGTAAGGCAAGTAGAAGACTTCCTACATTGTTTCACAGTGAGGTTGTCACTTCAATGGTATGAGAGTCACAGAACTCTGTCCTCACTGACAACATAAATAATAAGGAGTAAAGCAAATAAAACACACACAAAGATATATATATATATATATATATATATATATATATATATATATATATATATATATATATATATATATATATATATATATATATATATATATATATATATATATATATATATATATATATATATATATATATATATATATATATATATCAACACGTAACTTGAGCAGTGATCAACAACAACTATTCACAATTGCAGGGGATCTCCACGGATATGAATAAGAATATACGACACGACGTGGCGATGTGGGTCCAAAGTCATGGAAGAATGGGAAGAGGATGTCAAAGATCTGCTTCTCGCACTGACAAAATCCTTCACATCGAGAACCACCATAACCTCTATGCGACTACGGAAATTGTGCGCCACACACCGGGATGGCAGGAAACCATCGAGGCGTGTCCCCACTGAAAAACATCGCACCTCAGCTGAGTAGAAACCAACAGTTTATCAGCAAGACAGCCCTCAAGCCCCTTGGCTCCTGCAGCTGCATCCGACACCCTTCTCTCGACCTCCCACTGGAGTGCTCCCAACTGCTATGATGGTCTCCGCAGCAGCACTATAAATTCTGGAGAGAGCATCTGGCTTGATGTTGTGGGGGTCTGTAAAGGTAATGAAGAAGTTAAAATATGTCAGGCTGGAATTAAGTCTCTGAACATGTCTGATGTAGACCAGGTTATTCTTAAACAGGAAGTGAATGGCCATGACCTCCAACCATGTCTCCACTCCACAATGACCAGGAACCTCCTTGGGGCTGAGGCCCCCCTTGTTCTTCAGACCGAGTGACGCTCCTGGCTACGACCCTGTATCGACAACTGCGCTTTAAACAATATTACCATGGAGGAAAAGTATCCGCTTCTACTGCTAGACTCCGCCCTTCACCAAGCAACATTTTTCACATAGTTAGATCTTTGCAACGCTTATCACATCGTCATGCCTTTTGGCTTAACCAACGCTCCTGCCATTTTTCAGACCCTTATAAACAATGTGCTGCCTGACATTCTCGGACGTTTTGTCTGTATATCTTGACGACATTTTGGTCTTTTCTCCCACATTGCAGCTACCCCTGGTTCTCCAAAGACTACTTTAGAATAGGCTTCTTGTGAAAGCTGAAAAATGTGAGTTATATGCATCTTCAGTATTGTTTTTTGGGGCTCATGGTGCAGCACGGTCAGCTTAAACCAAATCCGGCCAAGATTCAGGCCCGGTTCGACTGGCCTGTTCCTACATCAACAAAGCTTCTTCAGAGGTTTCTCAGCTTTTTACATTTTTATAGACAGTTTATTCGAAATTACAGTCAAGTTGTCTTGCCACTGACAAAGCTGAAATCTATGAATACCTTTTTTATTTGGACCTCAGAAGCAGACGTGGCCTGTTCTAAGATCAAGAAATTGTTTACATCTGCCTCCATACTTGCACACCTTAATACTTATTTTGCCTTTTTTGCTGAGGTTGACGCTTCTGATTCTGGGGTGGGGGTCGTTCTCTCCCAGGAGGGACTGTTCAACAACGAGATGCACCCCTGCACCTTCTTCTCCTGTCGTCTGACACTGGCAGAGAGAAATTATGACATTGGTCACTGGGAACTTGGGTTGGCTGATCCTCATCCCTGTGCTCTGTTCTAAGTTGCTATCCTGGGCACACAGCTCCAGACTGGCTTGTTAGAACAGTCTTTCTCCTGGTGCAGAGTTTCTGAAGACTAATACCCGGGAGTTTGTGGCTGCCTGCAACAAGCCATCCCCTGAAATGCCAGCAGGACTTCTGAGACTCTTACTCAATCCCTTCTGTCCATAGTCTCATATCACTTTGGACTTAATCACAGAACTTCCGCCATCTAATGGAAACACGGTTGTACTCAAAATGGTCAATCGGTTTTCAAAAATGGATCATTTAGCAGCATTACCCGAGCTTCCTTCCTCCCTGGAAACAGCCGATCTACTAGTCCAGCATGTGTTTTGGCTGCATAGCATCCTGATCGATGTGTTGTCCGACAGAGTTCCCCAATTTTCTGCTGCTTAGAACGCAGATTTCTGGCCAGGACATATGGTACAATACAATCAGCAAGATATTATGGAGACCGTTTAGTATTCTATATATAAGTAATAAAACTTTAAAGTCCTATCTTAAGTGCAAAGAAAGCCAATGCAGGTGATCAAACGTTCTTGTCCTTGTCAAAAGTCTAGCAGCTGCATGTTGTACCAACCGTAATCTTTTAATGCTCGACATTGGGAGACCCGAAAACAATACGTTACAGTAATCGAGACGAGACGTAACGAACGCATGAATAAAGATCTCAGCGTCGCTGGTGGACAAAATGGGACAGATTTTAGCGACAGGTTTTTACTTAAAATTTAATTTTGTTGTGCTTTTTAACTGCAATGACAATGAAGTTCCATCCAACCTTCCATCCATCCATGACAAGGGAGGTTCTGCCTCACCTGACTACACGTCCCTGATTTCAACCAACAATAAACTTTACTACAAATAATATAAAAGTCCTAAAGTTGTACTTTATTATTTAATCTCTATTGTTTTAAAATATTACTTGTACTTACTTTTTCTCTACTGTTTAATTGAGAGGTTTTTTTATTGTAAAATTTTCAGCTGTCAGTTTTTAGGTTCCTTCTTCTTTTTCATTAAAAAAAACCCTTACATGTGTCGACAAGAAAGTGAGTTTCATGTCTCGAAAATGAAGCAGCGTGCGTTCCGCCATGATGGTGTGGCGTTACATCCTGCTATCAAGCGTGAACGAAAGGGAGGAGATTTGTGTGCGCCTGCCGTGTGTTACTTCTTAGCCTCCTGCTCTCCACATTTGTCATAATCACAGGAAGTTTTCTCATTAGTGGAAGCCGTTAGCCATTAACGCTTTCTGCGTCTTATCAGAGCAGCGCTAGCACATGATACATGCACACTGCAAATAGCCAGCAGACAATGATCTCCAAAGGATAATTGGAAGACGACACAAAAGACGCAGCAGGGTCATACAACCGAGCTGCTGGTCCGTCGCTGCGCTGAAACGCTGCTTCTCGGGAGTCGCTGACCTCACACATGGAAGTGAAGAGCTCCAGTAGTGCCGCCATGAGTTACTAAGCGCAGCCGTTTTAATCTGGATCCATTAGCAGTATCTGTCCCTCCCCGGTTGCTGAGCTTTGTTCAGCTGTCAGGATGACCAATGATGTCACAGTGCCGCCTGATTCATGACGACGACCCTGAGATCATGTCTGATGGGAGCATCAGGCCAAATGAGCAAATGCAGCCAGCAGCCTATTATAGTCCATTTATCTAACTGGACATCTAATGGGAGCACTTCTTCCACACTCCAACACTGTGATGCTATCGCACAAGGTTTGCTTCAGACTTTGACTGCTCTGCTGAGGCTATCTGGCATCGTGCAAGTTAGAAAATGGAACAGCTGTTGACCTTTGACACCTATAAAACACATATCACTGGAGGCCCGTGGAAGCAGCTCTGCTTTATCAATGAACTCTGTCTTGTCTGGAATAAATATGATATCCATGTCACATTATTCTAAATCACTCACAATCGTCTATAACTTGTTTCCAAATTGTGCATCCGGTCGCTTCGTGCCGTCACTTCTCGAAAAAGTTTGCAAGCAAACTCGATTTTACGCCACCTAGTCTGATTTTATTGCACTTTTCACACAAATGACTTACGAACTGCCTGAAAACTTGAAATCAACGCCTAATAACATATAAATAATACAAAAAAATCAGTATACAAAATACTAACATACAGTATAGTAAAATCCACATACAACAAAATGTAATATAAGAATATTAATCCATCAATTTTCAACTGCTGGACAAGTCGCAACCTCAACGCACAGAATACATTGAAATATAATATAATAAAATCCACATACAATAAAATGCAATGAGATGATAATAACAAAATGTGGCAGCATTAAAATAGTTAATAACTGTTTTAAAAACTGACAACTAATGACTCAAATAATTATTCATTAAAAAACCTAAGGTGCGTGGGCCAGCTCTGGCCTGCCACATCAATTTAGTGAACCGCAAAGGCCTGGAAGTAATATACTTTATATTTTCTCAATATATTCGTTCTTTGAAGTTTGACAGAAAAAATACATCCACTGCATGCATTTGCATATTTTTTAAACTTTGATATGTATCTAATAATGCAACACATGTTACGAATTAATGCATTCTAAAACATTTCTTTAAATAAAATAAATATTTAAATATATTCTTAACTTAAGATTTCGAAACAACTTGCCAACGTACACTGAAAAAATTAAAAATGAAAGAAGATTAGTCGCTTGAAATCAGGTTTGTAACGCCCACTTTTACTTATTACGTTAGGTATTTACCAGTATGATTTTTATTATTCATTTAGCTATTAATCATGTTTCATAAAGACATGAAGACATACAGTAATAGATGATATATGTCTATTACCTGACCGCTTCGATGTTAGCTATGTTTTTTTTGCTGCAGCTTTTACATATACTGTAATATTGTACATGGTAATTGGGATTTGTTATATATTGTATATATTATATAAAATCCAATATAATATAACAATATGATATATCAGTATAAAATTATATACTGTATATATAATATGTAAATATTACATATATGTTATATTTTATATTGCTACTATGGTACATTTTTAGTCTACTTAATACCTGCATTATCCTTTCCATCCTTACCTTTTCCATCCTTTGAAACTGAGCTACTGTGTGGAACAATTTCCCTTGTGGATCAATAGAGTTTGTCTAAGTGGAAGTCTAATATTGAAACATAATCAGTGACTTAACTATTACATGTTTCAGAGTTTTGCCTGAGTGATTTAACAAAAACAAAATAATTTGTGTTAATTTATTTTCAATATTGATCAATTATATTTGTTGGCATGAGTATGTGATTGACAGGGAACAACAAGAGCAGTACGGTTGGCACAGTTGTTAGTGCTCATGCGTCACACGGACAATGAAGTGGCAACTTGTCCAGGGTGTATCCTGCTTCCGCCCGAGTGCAGCTGGGATAGGCTCCAGCATCCCGCAACTCCGAGAGGGACAAGCAGTAGAAAATGGATGGATGGATGGACAGTGAACAACATTGGGTTTTTACATGATGGTGTTGCCCCCACAAACTGATGACCTTTGAGACGATAAATTTGGTAGTAGAACGTAAGATGCAATTCATTGTTATTATCAATATTATTAGAAGTAATGACTAACAGTAAATAATCATCATTCATAATTATTAGTAGGAGTGTCAAATAACACAAATAACTAGTGCTGTCAAGTGATTATTTTTCGAATCAGATTAATCACACTTTTGAATTTGGAATTAATCAGGATTAATTACAGGCTATTACTCGCTTGCTTGATTTATGTTTACCTTAAAAAAAAAAATCAATATTTGGACACAAATGTAAAGTCATTGTCAGAATGTCATCCAAGAAGATTTTTGAAAATGTTTTAGGCACTATATTTATTTACTCAAAGCTTGGTGACAGTTTTTGAAGTGAAATTTGCCCGTTACCACTCATCTTTGCACTGACGTATACATTGACCTTATCACTGACCTTATAACTACCTGTGCCATCTTTCAGGTAACCATCCACGGTTATGGTAAAGGAACATCCATCCATCCATTTTCTACCGCTTGTCCCGTTTGGGGTAGCGGGGGGTGCTGGAGCCTATCTCAGCTGCATTCGGGCGGAAGGCGGGGTACACCCTGGACAAGTCGCCACCTCATCACAGGGCCAACACAGATAGACAGACAACATTCACACTCACATTCACACACATGTACGGTCACAATAAATTGCATGACTAAATAATGCAATACTTTTAGCGATGAATCTCATGAGTTAACTGGTCATTTTTGACAGCCTTACAAATAATACACATTGAACACAGCTGGAATGTGTTTCAGAAGTTGAAAGACACGTTAGATGGACAAACATGGCCGCAGAAAATGTTCTAGAATGAAAAGTTTCACTTTGTTTCTCTTTATAGAATAAATATCAGTTCTGGAAGCACACAGGTCTGTGCATTTTTTTTACATAACCTGAGATGGTGAAAATAACACATACTGTACATGACATGAATAAAAAGCTAAAAAAAAAAACAACAGACAACATTTTGTTTGGAATATGTGAATTTCAACACATTTTATATCACAAAAGTTGACTAATCATCTTTGTGGACATTATCTGTGCTTGCTTGTTGGGCCAAATTTGGACTTTCAGGATAATTTAATGTTGTAAACATTTGTTATTCCAGATAACTAAAATAACTAAGATAAAACATGTACTTGACGCAAATGTCATTGTCTGCTCTTGCATTTTTGTAAGTGTCATCAAGTCTGGACACAAAGAAAAACTCATTAAGGTTCAACATGTTTATTCTGGCATTCCAATTAAACCCTTACTATACATGCTTACAACAAAAAAATGTTACTGGGGGCACAGTTACAGCTAGTATAAAATAATCAATAGTACAAAGTAAACACAAATATTAAACCAAAAATAAAAGTATAAGACAAGCCAAAAAATAAAACTGTCACATTTGGCAGGTTGTTGTATAACCAGTAATCAGTTGTAAGCAGTAGTGTGCAAGTATGTGGGGTCCTTTGGTGGTACTTACTACAGTGTAAGAATGAGGACAGGGCCACAAAAATACAAGGACAAAGTAGCAACCCAAACTCAGTTCCCAAACGTTTACTGAGTGTTGTTAAAAGGAAAGGCCATGTAACACAGTGGTAAAAATGCCCATGTGACAACTTTTTTGCAATGTGTTGCTGCCATTAAATTCTAAGGTAATGATTTTTTGCAAAAAAAATTAAGTTTCTTAGTTCCAACATTAAATATCTTGTCTTTGCAGTCTATTCAACTGACTATAAGTTGAAAAGGATTTGCAAATCATTGTATTCTGTTTTTATTTACGAATTACACAACGTGCCAACTTCACTGGTTTTGGGTTTTGTAGTTGAACAGTCAAAAGTGGGATCTTCTAGGTGATTTAACAAGTATATATTTAAAACTGGTCACAGGTAAATGTTACAGCATTAGTCAAAGTCTTGCAAAAGCTTCGATCAATCCTGTACGATGAACATGGTGAGTTGGCGCCGCCACAAAAGCGAGTTTCTGCAAGCGTGAGCACCGATTAAAATTATTCACTCTTGATATATTATTTTTCCTGATTGAAAAAAATATACATTGTCGCTCATTAAAATGAACCGTTCATATTTTTACAAGGAGTAAACTTACTAAGTCAGTAGCACATCAAATACTTGTTTTACACAAGGTATACATTACCACAAATATATTCATAAAACATAACATGCTTACACCCACACGATTTATCATGGCCAAATAGAAGCAGGAATAAGCCAGTAAAGTTACGTCTCAGGAACTACTGATATCCACTTTGTTTGACATAAAGAGTGCCTTCTGATGACTTTTGTGGTGACTTTGCGCTAAATATGTATAATGTATTCCCATTTAACTGAGTCCTGTAAAGGTTGAATTTCAACTATACAAATACAAATGTATATTAAATTAACAAAGTAGTTAAGGCCATTAACACAATTTTGCAGCACATGCAAATGTGCTACACAAATAGAAACAAGGGTTGCTTGTAATCTTCCATACATTGTATTTTACACAAAGGGGTGCAAGCGCGTGCACACACACACACACACGCACTCACACACACTCACACACACACACACACACACACACACACACACACACACACTCACACACACGACTCACAGATAAGTGTGCTTGCGGACACAGTGCAGGCAACCACTGTCATGATTCCAATGCATAAATCATAATGTTTCAGTAAAAGCAGGATTTCATTTCCCCGCCAGGGTCTTATCAGGCTAAGGAGGGACATACTACCTATCACTATGGTCATTTATCATATCTGTGAATAGGATGTGGCAGGAATGAGGCTATAACTTGGTAAGAGCACTCACAGGACAGGATGAGATGAATAACTAGCCCAGCATAATAGGCTATTACCAATAGCACTATTACCAATCAATTTCACATTTTGCTTTTCGTACTGTTCTCCAATTCTGGGGGGCCGAGAGTTCTTCTGTTAATACATAACCCACCCTAAAGTCTAAAACGTTTGACTCATGTACTAATTTAACCATTTTTAACTCTACTGTGTTGTCAGATCCAAAACTAAAACTTTGACATCATTTGAAGGCTTTCTTTTTATTTCTCATTTCCATCCTAGATTAATATAAATACATATAACTGTAAAAATGTTTTAACTCTGACCATCTCTTTATCTATTTTAAGCATATTTTAATTGTATCTATTCATTCATAGTTGATTATTTATGCCAAAGTAGGTACACAACAAGAATCAGTGAAATAATTTCAACATGACAAAAGTAATGATGGTACCCAGCAAATTAAAAAATAATACTAATTAATTTTAAAAATGTGTTTCAAGAAAATAATAAAAATAAATGACAGTCTCCTGAATGAAAACAGTGCCTGCAACCAAAAGCTTCCTGTAACTCATTGAAACTCCTGCTTCTGTTTTCCTATTTTCACCTATTTTGGTTCACTTCTCATAAACAAACTGCTCCAATGTTCTGACATTTGCTGTCTTCTCCACAATGCATGTTTCTTTTCAGAGGTTTCCGCTGGATTTCAATCAGGGCTTATAGAAAACTTCATAAAAGTTTATTGGTTAGCTAATATCCATTTTTTAGAGTTTTTGGTTTTATTGTTACCAGCAACATCAAAACAATGTCTTATATGACAAAAGTATTACAAGCTTATAACAAGCAAAAAAGGTGGTAAAAAAAAAACATGGTCACCGAGATAAACTTAAGGATCAAGAGTATTTATTAATGTAAATCTTCTGGTGCTGACAGATATCCGTACTGTGGGTTTAAAAAAAACATTTGTGACTGGACTCAAAATCTACTTTTTATGTCTGTCTTGTGGTTCTGATTTGGCCATTTTCTCTTTTACACGAAGTGGTGCCTTGACATACAAGTTTAATTGATTCTGTGACAGAGCTTTCTAGTCAAAATAATTGTGTCTAAAATACATATTTCCCATTTAAATTAATTAAAAGTTTTACGAGGCCCGCCCCAATACAGCACACTTTTAACATGTATTTAAAAAATTAACACTAACTTTTAAATAATAAATATTTTGTTAAAAAACAATACATTATAATGTAGTACAAACATCTACAGTAGTTTTATGAAGTAATAATATTTACCTTGGAGAGTGGACTTCTTTAGTATCAGCCTGGGGGCGATGTAGCGCAAACGGTACATCAGCCGTGCGGGCAACTTAAAGGGGAAATGCACTTTTTGGGGGAATTTTGCCTATTGTTCACATTCATTATGAAAGACATGACGATGGATGTTATTTTTTTTCATTCTAAATATTAAATAAATGCGATCAAAAGTCTGCTTACAATGGAGCCTATATCAATTTAAGAGAACCACGACTTAAACAAGTTGAAAATCTTCTTATTCGGTGTTACCATTTAGTGGTCAATTGTACGGAATATGTACTGTATTGTGCAATCCACCCACTAATAAAAGTTCAAATCAATCAATCAAAAGCCTATGGGAGCTGCTCAACTCTGCCTATAAAGCCCTTAAAAAAACATCCAAACACCTCCATTAAGGTTTTATGTACATGATGTAAGTACAGTATATATGATATGTAGTAACAGGCACATTTATAATAAAGTCCAACCCTCACTGGAAACGGGTCCGACTTACTGCCAGAAATGCGGACTAAGCTCTGGCACGGATCATACGGGCAACGGACCGCCACAATCAGGTGGTCTGATACTCCATACTCTCTGAGCACTCCCCACAGGATTTACCAAGGGGCACGGTCGAATGCCTTCTCCAAGTCGACAAAGAACATGTAGACTGGTTGGGCAAACTCCCATGCATCCTGCCAAGAGTATAAAGCTGGTCCATAATTCCACGAGGAGGAAAATCACACTGCTCCTCCTGTATCCAAGGGTTGACTATCCGGCGTAGCCTCTTCTCCAGTACACCTGAATAAACCTTACCGGGAAGGCTGAGGAGTCTGATCCCACCCTACGGTGAAACTACGACCCCGTTCTGCCAATCCAGAGGCACCGCCCCGATGTCCTCGCAAAGCTGAAGAGTCTTGTCAACGAGTACAGCCCCACAGCTATCAGAGACTTAAGGAACTCCGAGCGGATCTCATTCTTCCCCAGGGCCCTGCCACAGATGAGCTTTCTAACTACCTCCGCAACCTCAGCCCCAGAAATAGGATAGTCCACCAAAGCTTCCCCAGGCACAGCTTTCTCATAAAAAGATGTGTAGGTTACACTGGCGAATTCTTCCAAGTATTTCCCCCCGAGTCAGCAGCAAACCATACCCACCATTAACGGTGTTGACAGCGCACTGCTTCCCCCTCCTGAGGTGGTGGATAGTGGTCCAGGAGTAGTTTTCCATGGCTTCCCCGAACTCCTCCCATGTCCGAGTTTTTGCTTCTGTGACTGCTGAAGCTTCACGGCCCTTGGCCTGTCGGTACCTGTCCGCTGCCTCCAGAGTCCTACGAGCCAATAGGACCCGATAGGACTCCTTTTTCAGCTTGACAGCATCCCTCAGCGGGTTCTGAGATTACCGACATGGCAGGCACCAACCACCTTGGGGCCACAGCTCCGATCAGCCGCCTCGATAATAGACGCACAGAACATCGTCCACTCGGACTCAATGTCCAGCGCCTCCCTCATGACATGTTCAAAGTTCTTCCGCAGGTGGGAATTGGTAGACTTTGCCAGACTTTCCCAGCAGACCCTCACACTACATTTAGGCCTGCCAGTTCTGACCGGTATCCTCTCCGACCATGGGCGCCAACTCACCACCAGGTGGTGATTGGTGGAAAGCTTCGCCCGTCTCTTCACCCGAGTTTCCACAACATGAGACCGCAAATCCGATGACACAACCACAAATCATCGAACCTAGGGTGTCCTGGTGCTAAGTGTACATATTGACACCCTTATGTTTGAACATGGTGTCGTTATGGATAATCTGTGATGAACACAAAAGTCCAATGACAAAACACCACTCGGGTTTAGATGCGAGTGGCCGTTTCTCCCAATCACGTCTCTCCAAGTTTCACTGTCAATTACAATGTGAGCGTTGCAGTCCCTCAGCATAAAATGGAATCACCTGGGGGAGCACTTTCCAGTACTCCCTTCAGTGAATCAAAAAAGGGCTGCTATTCTGTACTGCTGTTTGGTGCGTAAGCAAAACAACAGTCAGAACCTTGCTGGTTTGGGTGTAAATGTAAATGTCTGATTTATTATATCGATAGAGTAGACGTTTCTCCACAATTTTGTACAGCTGTATAGGTAAGAGAGCGTAATAGCGCGTTTTCGCCACAAAGGGGCGAGTCCAGCAAAATGTGCATCATTGTTGGTGGGCACAGAAGAAGACTAGTTATCCTGCCGTTAGTTGAGACATATTTGGAGCAAGCAGTGTTACAAAATTATTAATTTACTATTTCTGTTGTTACAGGTAAGCTGTAAATAAGACACAATTAGCATAAGTAATGTGATGGTGTGACAGTTGGCCGTTTATTTACACTTATTGAGAAATAATGTCATCATAACTGTTAAGAGGATAATGGAATACTGCCTGGATATTGTGTGTAAATGATAATTAAGTTGAATTCAAAACGGAGAATGCAACCCAAATGCTTAAATGTGAAAATGCCAAGCTATGCTAGGTGATTTATTTTTATATATTTGCTGTATTGGATTGACCAGGTAAATGCTGTAAGATTATCTTCTGTATACTGCGGTTACTTAAACGATAAAAACTTTATTTCCTGCCGATAGTTGAGACATATTGGAACCACGCAGTGTGAAGAAAATATTAATTTACTGTTTCTGTAGTTACGGAAATGTGCAATAAAACAGCAAAACTCAGTACGCAATCATTCGTTTTCATGTGTACAACATACTACTCTACTTGATTGGACCAGTGTTGTTCTTTCTGTTGTTCAAACCAGTCTCAGTTCTTGGCAGACTTTCTCCCAAAAAATAATGATCCAATGGGGCCACACTCAATGCTCATGTCCATGCTGCGTCAGTTCAAAGCTGGAGTCAACTTTCCATGGCACAAAGATGTGGAGAGCCAACTGATGCACAACTAGTAGGTGCCCCCCAGTCCACACTGGAACAGCAACATTGTGGCAGTTTGGCTGGAGAGCAGCAGTGGACCAAACTATTAGGACTCTCACTCCTTATTTTTCTTCCGGGTTGACTCCCATACATTTTTTTAAATGAAAATGTTTCATTGTCTCCAAGCCTGTCAGTCAATGTGATATAACAACGTCATCATAATATAGAGCAATAATGTCATGCAGGTACGTGATACAGTTGGAGTCATTTCTGACAGTGGCTTTATTACGTTGATAAAACAAACCACACAATTACCACTGGCAGCTGTGGATGAAAAATGTAATTGATTCCGACTTAAATCTAATAGATTCCTTTTCATTGTCTATTTTAATCTGCTTTTGATTAAAGCAAGCTCACATTCAAGATCAAATATAGATGTGGAATGACATTCTAGAAAACGATTGGAATGTCTGTAATTGGATGTGCTGTACATTGTTAAGTGTCAGCGTGTATGACTGCATTGGTTATAAGATCATATTATGACATAAAATGATGATGTAATTGAAACACGTAAAAGACTTTAATGAGTTAGATTTTTTTTTTGAAAATACTACTAATTGATCAAAGATGTGTGATGTTACATCAACGCCCTAAAAGTCAATAATGGACGATTGTCTTGACCTATGCAAGCTTTTTTTGTGTAAAACATTTTTAAACTATTTGTCTTCAACCTGAATCTTTGTATTATTATTATTATTATTATTATTATTATTACTATTATTATTATTATTATTATTATTATTATTATTCAATCAATCAATCAATCAATCAATGTTTATTTATATAGCCCTAAATCACAAGTGTCTCAAAGGGCTGTACAAGCCACAACGACATCCTCGGTACAGAGCCCACATACGGGCAAGGAAAAACTCACCCCAGTGGGACGTCGGTGAATGACTATGAGAAACCTTGGAGAGGACCGCATATGTGGGTAACCCCCCCCCTCTAGGGGAGACCGAAAGCAACGGATGTCGAGTGGGTCTGACATAACATTGTGAAAGTCCAGTCCACAGTGGATCCAACACATCAGCGGGAGTCCAGTCCACAGCGGGGCCAACAGGAAACCATCCCGAGCGGAGACGGGTCAGCAGCGCAGAGATGTCCCCAACCGATGCACAGGCTAGTGGTCCACCCGGGGTCCCGGCTCTGGACAGCCAGCACTTCATCCATGGCCACCGGACCTATGCAACTCCCCCTCGCAAGGGACAGGGGAGAAGAGGAGAGAAGAAAAGAAACGGCAGATCAACTGGTCTAAAAAAGGGGGGGTCTATTTAAAGGCTAGATTATACAAATGAGTTTTAAGATGGGACTTAAATGCTTCTACTGAGGTAGCATCTCTAACTGTTACCGGGAGGGCATTCCAGAGTACTGGAGCCCGAATAGAAAACGCTCTATAGCCCGCAGACTTTTTTTTGGCTCTGGGAATCACTAATAAGCCGGAGTTCTTTGAACGCAGATTTCTTGTCGGGACATATGGTACAATACAATCGGCGAGATAGGCTGGAGCTAAACCGTGTAATATTTTATACGTAAGTAGTAAAACCTTAAAGTCGCATCTTAAGTGCACAGGAAGCCAGTGCAAGTGAGCCAGTATAGGCGTAATATGATCAAACTTTCTTGTTTTTGTCAAAAGCCTTGCAGCCGCATTTTGTACCAACTGTAATCTTTTAATGCTAGACATAGGGAGGCCCGAAAATAATACGTTACAGTAATCGAGACGAGACGTAACGAACGCATGAATAATGATCTCAGCGTCGCTAGTGGACAAGATGGAACGAATTTTAGCGATATTACGGAGATGAAAGAAGGCCGTTTTAGTAACACTCTTAATGTGTGACTCAAACGAGAGAGTTGGGTCGAAGATAATACCCAGATTCTTTACCGAGTCTCCTTGTTTAATTGTTTGGTTGTCAAATGTTAAGGTGGTATTATTAAATAGATGTTGGTGTCTAGCAGGACCGATAATCAGCATTTCCGTTTTCTTAGCGTTGAGTTGCAAAAAGTTAGCGGACATCCATTGTTTAATTTCATTAAGACACGCCTCCAGCTGACTACAGTCCGGCGTGTTGGTCAGCTTTAGGGGCATGTAGAGTTGAGTGTCATCAGCATAACAGTGAAAGCTAACACCGTACTTGCGTATGATGTCACCTAGCGGCAGCATGTAAATACTAAAGAGTGCAGGGCCAAGAACCGAACCCTGGGGAACTCCGCACGTTACCTTGACATAGTCCGAGGTCACATTGTTATGGGAGACGCACTGCATCCTGTCAGTAAGATAAGAGTTAAACCAAGACAAGGCTAAGTCTGACATACCAATACGTGTTTTGATACGCTCTAATAAAATATTATGATCGACGGTATCGAAAGCGGCGCTAAGATCAAGAAGCAGCAACATAGATGACGCATCAGAATCCATCGTTAGCAATAGATCATTAGTCATTTTTGCGAGGGCTGTCTCCGTAGAGTGATTTGCCCTGAAACCGGATTGAAAAGGTTCACAGAGATTGTTAGTCACTAAGTGTTCATTTAGCTGCTGTGCAACAGTTTTTTCGAGAATTTTGGAAATAAACGGAAGGTGGGAGACCGGTCGGTAGTTTACCATGAGGTCAGGATCGAGGTTAGGTCTTTTGAGCAGAGGATGAATAACCGCTTTTTTGAATGCTAGGGGAACAGTGCCGGAGGAAAGTGATAAGTTTATAATATTTAACACTGATGGACCTAATAATACAAACAGTTCCTTGATAAGTTTCCCAGGAAGTGGGTCAAGTAAACATGTTGTTTGTTTTATCCCACTTACACGCTGTAATAATTCCTCTAATGTTATTTCATCAAAAATAGAGAGACTATTTTGGAGGGCAGTGTCCGTCGTATATACAGTCGTATTTGTGTTAATAGAGCCCAGTTGTAGCTGGGATGCGTTGTCTTTAATCTCCTTTCTAATGAGTTCAATTTTCTTATTAAAGAAATTCATAAAATCATCTGCCGAGTGGGTGGAGCTACTGGGAGGAGTCCCTTGTTGGGTTAGCGATGCTACTGTACTAAACAGAAATTTAGGATCGTTTTTGTTGAGGCGGATGAGATTTGAGTAGTATTTAGTTTTAGCTAAGGTAAGCATGCGTTTATAAGTTATTAAACTATCACTCCATGCTTGATGGAAAACCTCAAGTTTAGTCGCGCGCCATTTGCGTTCCAGTTTTCTACATGATAATTTCTGAGCTCTAATTTCTTCTGTAAACCATGGGGTGCGCCTTTTAGGGGCCCTTTTTTGCTTTAGCGGTGCTATACTATCAATAATTTCGCGCAAGGCATCGTCAAAGTTGTTAGTGAGTTTATCAATAGAGCCGACATAATTTGGGAATGGTGCTATTACCGAAGGCAGTAGGTCAGCAAGAGTCATCGTTGTGGCAGCATTAATGTTGCGGCCGCTATAGCAGTTATTATTATTATTAGCTTGTTGACAAAGAGTCAAAACTTCAAATTTTATAAGGTAATGATCGGACATTACTTTAGTATATGGAAGTATCATAACTTTGGAGGTGGTGACACCCCTGACAAGCACTAGATCTATTGTATTACCGTTGCGATGCGTGGGTTCATGTATTATTTGTGTAAGACCACAGCTATCAATTATGGTTTGGAGCGCCACGCACTGAGGGTCCGATGGGGTATTCATATGGATATTAAAGTCCCCCATTATGATTATATTGTCGGCGTGCGTCACTAGATCAGCAACGAACTCTGAGAATTCACTGATAAAGTCCGAATAGGGCCCAGGGGGGCGGTAGATAACAGCCAGGTCGAGAGGTAGCGGTGTGACAGACCTCATAGTAAGCACCTCAAACGATTTATATTTATTATTTAGGTTAGGGGTAAGGTTGAAATTTTCATTGTATATTAGTGCGACACCCCCTCCCCTTTTAAGAGGGCGGGCAACATGCGCATTCGTATAGTTAGGAGGAGATGCCTCATTGAGCGCAAAAAATTTGTCCGGTTTGAGCCAGGTTTCGCTAAGACCAATGACGTTAAGATTGTTGTCTCTAATGACCTCATTAACCAATAACGCCTTGGGAGACAATGATCTTATGTTTAAAAAGCCCATATTATAGGTATTGGGCTGTTTTGACGAGTTTTTGTTAAGATTATCCGTAGTGGCAATATTAACAATGTTGCGTTTATTATGCGTAGTGCACTTTAAATAGTTTCGACCATATCTAGGAATTGATATGACGGGAATTTTCCGATTGTTTGTTTGGTGCTGCAATAGACTGGACATATAATTTGCCACCTCAGTAGAATGCATGTCCACCCCTGACACAGACACAACAGAAAAAACATTATGTGAATTGTGTATTATTCTAAGAGAATTGCTATGCGTGCATGGATTATCCAGCCTGGCGCTGGCTAGTTCTAGCTTAACTGACTCCTCACCCGGACTAACAGACATTGTAGTTGCCTGTGACCGGGCTTGCTCTAGTGTAGTCAGTCAAGTGAGACTTAAATAGTAGTCTATGTTTCTAGACAGGATGATGGCGCCTTCCTGGTTAGGGTGAAGGCCGTCTCTCATCAGCAAGCCTGGTTTGCCCCAGAAAGAGGGCCAGTTATCAATAAACGTTAGTCCCTTCTGCCTACAGTAGCTAGCCAACCACTTGTTAAGCGAGACTAATCTGCTATATCTCTCATCATTGCCTCTCGCAGGCAGGGGGCCAGAGACAATTACTCGATGCCTGGACATCTTTCTGGCGAGATCACAAGTCCTGGCTATGTTTCTCTTTGTAATCTCTGACTGTCTCATTCTAGTGTCATTGGAGCCAACGTGTACAACTATATTCGCATAATTAGTGGTGCGATTAGCCTGTCGTACGTGTTTACTAGGCCTGTTGCGAGTTAGCTCCCTAAGATTAGCTTCAATGTCAGGTGCTCTGGCCCCGGGGATACACTTTATTGTGGCTGGTTTGCTAAGCTTTATGTTTCGGGTGATGGAGTCCCCTATAACTAAGGTGTGGTGCCCGGTAGACTGGGGTGTAGGACTAGCTAAAGATCTAAATCTATTATGCGTCTCAACCGGTACACCGTAGCTTGTAGGCCGCTTAGGACTGCTACAAGCTGGGCTAGTTAGCTCGCTACAGCTAACGCTAGCAGATGTGTCCGCAACATCTAAAGTTACGACATTACTCTGCTCTAACTGGCGGACACGGCCCTCTAGCAGAGCCAACCTCTCCGTGAGTATGGTGCAAGACGCGCAGGAAGCCATTACTCACAGTGTTTTCTGTCACCGAGTGAAGTTCCTGCTGTCCTCAGGGAAGTGGTCGCGGTCTGTAGGAGTAGCTTCTTACTGACCGGCGCTGCCTTTCTCCGCGCTAGCTTAGCAGCTAGCTAGCTGAGGAAAGGGTGGTGGGACAGAGATCGGGTGATTTGCAAGTTAAATAGTACCACTAAAAATGTTTGAGAAGTGATAAAGAAAGCTGTAGAACAATTAAAAGCACACAGATAGAGCGCTACTTAGCTTTTTCGCAACAGCGAACAGACGGCGAGCAGTCACGCACGGTGAACCGGAACCGGAATTTATTATTATTATTATTATTATTATTATCATTTAATGTATCTTTTTTGATCTACTGTACTTTGCAAAATATAAGTGTGGGATACTTCTCTTGTTGCATGATTTGTGTTTGACTGAATGTTTCTTCAAGACATCTCAGAAGAGTCTCATCAAATAAACCTTTCTGGATGATATGACCTAATGACTCATAATCTACACACAAATGTTTTTTATACTGTTTAAGTCCAACCAGAATTTAAACAGATGTACACATTTTGGAATAATAAAAATATATTTCAAACAAATTGTTCAATAATAATGTTTAATCATTAATTGCAACCATTAACTGAATTCAATTAATATTAATGTTAATGTAATACTATTGTTACTTAAATACAAGTATTTCTTATTTAACTTAACAGAATAAAAATAACAATATTTCTTTACAGACATCTGTACTGCTTAACTTCAAAAAGTATAAATTCAGTGTTCAGCTTTATTATAGAGCAGGTCTACAACTTTTTATTATTAGGAAAACTACTTCGACGAAAACAAAGAAGAGCTGAGATATTTGTCTTTTTTATATGAATGGCAACATTTCATTTGTTATTGTTTTATTTACAAAACACACGCCACTTCAGCAGTGTGGTAACTGTCTTTATGCTGGTAATGTGTCATCAAATAAGAGCATAATGTCAGAATTGAACACTTACAAAACTACTAAGTTGAGGCAAATATTATCAGCTACCTGTTGGAGAGCTGTGTGGTGTCACAATCATAAAGTGTACTGTCGGTAAAAATAAAGCTGTGTTTATTTTAACAACTTAAATAAAAAAATATGTATATTGATTTATTTACAGACAGACATAGTTTAGTATTTCATTATTGTTTCTTTTGTTAATATCAGAGTCTGTTCTGCAAAAAGCTCATCCCTAGAAGCACACATCTTATGGACAGGGACCCACAGTTAAAATATACATCATCATACAAAATACAATACAATACAATACAATTCAAAAGCTACCCACCAAATACCCATTTACAATTTCATTTATAGATTAAAAAAAATGAATCTTTAAATCCACCAAATTAGTTTCAATATCCTATTATTCAAATTTGATTAAAAGGTTGCATCTTCAAGATCTGCGATAATGTCATCATACATACAGAGGTCAAGACCAAAATTATGCGACTAATGTGAATTCCTCAACCATAAGGGGTGTGTTAAAAGTACGAAGCATAACGTCGCAATAAATTTAGCTTAAAACACTTTTTAAAAATGTTTAAAGAATTTGATTCTTTCATAGAGCTATCAATCTCATTCCAGATCATCGGGCCACAGGCTATACTAAAGCTTGTACACTTAGATGACGATTTTTCCCTCTTAATAAAGGTTTACTTCTAGTGTTATATCTATGAGAAGTAGTGGTCACTGGAATGAGCTGGCAGAGTCTAGAATTGTATCCATATACTACGTTATACATAAAACAAGCACTGTGGAATCTGTTGCACTCCGTAAGCTTCAGAAGATTGTACCCATAAAAAAGAGGATTTGAGGGAGCTTTAAAGTTTGCCCATGATATAACACATATGACAAAATAAACAAGTGTTTTGAGTAGAGATGTCCGATAATATCGGACTGCCGATATTATCGGCCGATGAATGCTTTAAAATGTAATATCGGAAATTATCGGTTATTGCCGTTGTACGGAGTGGTACACGGACGTAGGGAGAAGTACAGAGCAGTTGCGTCTCCCAGTCATACTTGCCAACCCTACCGATTTTCCCGGGAGACTCCCGATTTTCAGTGCCCATCCCGAAAATCTCCTGGGGCAATCATTCTCCCGAATTTCTCCCCATTTCCACCCAGACAACAATATTGGGGGCGTGCCTTTAAGACACTGCATTTGCGTGCCGGCCCAATCACATAATATCGACGGCTCTTCACACACACAAGTGAATGCAAGGCATGCTTGGTCAACCCCGCCCCCCTTAACCCCACCGCCCCCAACCCATGCCCACCTCAACCTCCTCATGCTCTCTCAGGGAGAGCATGTCCCCAAATTCCAAGCTGCTGTTTTGAGGCATGTTAAAAAAAATAATGCACTTTGTGACTTCAATAATAAATATGGCAGTGCCATGTTGGCATTTTTTTCCATAACTTCAGTTTATTTATTTTTGGAAAACCTTGTTACATTGTTTAATGCATCCAGCGGGGCATCACAACAAAATTAGGCATAATAATGTGTTAATTCCACGACTGTATATATCGGTATCGGTTGATATCGGAATCAGCAATTAAGAGTTGGACAATATTGGAATATCGGATATCGGCAAAAAAGCCATTATCGGACATCTCTAGTTTTGAGGACAGGAAAACAAGAGAGCACGTACATTTCAGATGTGATAGCTACATGTAGCTTCTCCGTCGGACAAAAACGATCTCCGAACTTTTACAATTTTTCCTTTTGTACAGAAAAATGTCATTGCCATAAAAAGTCTTATTGAAAGTCACGATTGCCAGAAACTTGGCAGTTAACTCGAGCTAGCTAGCTGCCGCTGAACTTAGGCAGAGTGACTGACAGTAAAGGCAAAGCTAATTCCCAGATGGCAGAAAAGTCGATCTGCAATGAGCTTGATAGGTGAGTTATCAGGCACTCTGGCATTGATTAACTTGCCTGTGGAAAATTTGCAAATCTGTTGTCATTCGATAGAATCTTTTGATATTTTTTTATTTTTTTTATTCTCACGGTAATAAAAATACCGAACAAAGTGTGTCTCTTGACAGCTGAATATGGAACGTGTACTTTTGTTTCTAAATATGTTTTAATACGTTTTTCAAGGAACGGTTGAGAAATCCTAGGTATACTATATTAGAATAGTTTAGTATTACACAATAACACAGTACCCATTTAATTTAATGGCATACTTGAAACAAATATAAATAGATATACAATTCCAAATACTGCTGCAGCATGTTCAGAAAAAAATTGCACGGCCTCTTCAAATGCAGATGTGTGAATTAAAGTGGAAGTGAATCACACACAGGAGAAATGGAGTCTGTAGGCGGGAGACGCTTTAATACGCATATAGATAAGAGAAACGTGTTCCTCTGTGACAGACATGTGTTTAATCACCTCTCTCAATTCAACTTCATTTCAATATCAAATTAAAAAGGGAGGAGAGCGGATGTAGAGTTAAGAGAATTAAATCAAGCAAAACAATGATTTGTGTTTTCTTATTGAGATTTCATTCTGCTGTCGTCGGTGTTTGCAGTCACTCAACACACAGAGACAAAGAGAAAGAGTGCAGCGGGGCCAAGTGCCTATTCTAAAACACACCGCAGCTTATTAACCTACCAACACGCCCACGCACACACGCACACACAAGGCTCTGAGGCGGGCGCCAGCGATATCAGGTAGTAATATATTGAGGTTACATTGAGGTTGTAATGGTGTTATTAAAGCAACAAGCATGGCCTGAATTGAAAGGAAATCCTATTACAATAATTATAGAGGCCAAGATATCTGTAAGTGTGGGTGTGTGTGTGTGTGTGTGTGTGTGTGTGTGTGTGTGTGTGTGTGTGTGTGTGTGCGTGTGTGTGTGTGTGTGTGTGTGTGTGTGTGTGTGTGTGTGTGTGTGTGTGTGTGTGTGTGTGTGTGTGTGTGTGTGTGTGTGTGTGTGTGTGTGTGTGTGTGTGTGTGTGTGTGTGTGTGTGTGTGTGTGAACAAGGTGCTCCACTGTAAGGACATTAAAACCTTTTGGACAGTCACATTGAAGACTGACCTCCCCAAAGCAAACACCATAACTAGCACTATATCACAGGTGTGCAAACTTTTAACTTGCAAACCCCAATGAGTTATAAAAATCCTCCAGGGTGCCGGAGCAGAAGTATAGAAATCAGGGGTGTTCAAAGCGCAGGGGTGACTTTTTTTATTAGTCCTTAACAAATTGTAAAAATTAAATGAATTCATTATTATTGAAATATGTTATAAGTAGTGCTGTCAAATGATTAATTTCAAAATCAGATTAGTCACACCTTTTAACATGGGATTAATCACGATTAATCACAGGTATTACTAGTAGTATTACTCGATTGCAAAATTTCAATTAATCTAAAAAAGACCACAGTATTTGGACACAAATAGAATGCCATTGTTAGAATAGATTAGAAGGTAAAGGAGCAAAATAAAGTGTGTGATTAATCTGCATGCTGCCATGATTAATGCAATATTTGTTTGTGTGACAATCTGTCACTTCATTTCTGTTTGTGCTTCCTTGTTTTGTGTTTATTTCCTATCAGGGCTCTTATTTTGGTTTCCATTTTCTGCATGTCTCAGCTGAGCGCTGTTTTCCCCTTACCTGCTGTAGCTGCTGACAGAAGCACATTGTATATATGTTATATAATTTCATAGTTGGTTAAGATAAATGAATACAATGTATACATATGAGTTCATTTTTACATATAATGTGATTAAAAATGTATTTCATTTTGTTAATTCATGCAAGTATATGTTAACTTTATTTTTGTTACAAAACCATGTAAATTGGAGGGGAACATATTTTTTGTTCCGGTTTGGTCATTGTTGGGGGGACAATTAATATGTGACGAAATAAGGCAGGCAGCATGAGACGACAAGTTTTAGATGGAAGACGGTAATGGAGTCTTGGATCGAAAATAAACTTTATTCCCTTGGAGTTTGTGAGGCCGATGAGGTATGAATCTTTCTGATGAATGTATATGAAATCAATGTGTTTTCTTTTATTTGATGTCATACTAATTGTAAGTTCTGTTTTTCTTATTTTATTAGTTCTGACGGCATTATATTTGGCATCTTTGTTAACGAGAAGAAGGCGTGGCTGAAATAAATGTCTACAACTTGAGCCTTGATCAAGACCTCGAAGGGAGTAAAAGCTGCTGTTGGTTGGCAGCTGGTCCACACCTGGTGCTAATCAGCAGGCTTCCATTTATGCCTGCCTCGCCTGCTCCTCAGTGCTCGAGGATTGCTTATGTAAAAGAACCTTACATGCACGACTGCTTCCTTCTCTGTGTTGTATGTTAAAATCCTCTTACCTGATCAACGCTCTCCTGGTTCCCGCATCTTGAGGTCACAAATACTGCAGCCATGCGAGTTCCTAACAATTCGCATGAGTTAACTTGTTATTTTGGACAGCCCAAATTGTATTATATTAATATCTTGTATTACCTATAACACAAAGCGAACATGGCTGTTTTGTTCAGATAGCTTAGCATATATTGACTGGTTTCTTTTTTGCATCTTCCATATACAAAATGTATCAAAGCAGCCCTACTAATCCTTCAATTTCAAACAGGATAGCACGCAAAGTTGATCTACTAAACGTGCGCACAGAGGATCACATCTCTTTAACGAGCAGAATAAGGAGCGCGATCCATTTAGCTTGTCAGTTTTCGTAAATATGTAGAATATGTGCTGATTATGAGAACAACCCCACTACTGGGGGGATAAAAGGCCAATTTTATTATTTAGCACATGCAGTTTGATTTATCAAGACTAAAACTTAACGGCGAGCGCTATTTTGCGTCTTGACATAATCTGTCTGAAAAGTATGTGCAAACTGACACAGTTACACACATGGCGGTGAGAAAGGAGGCGATTGCGCTGCAGCTCCCTCCTACGTATTCTTTTCAACAAATATATGGACTGTCAGAAATAAAAGTATCAGATCTATTCTTTGATCACCGATATTGCTTTATAATTTTATAGCTGCTGGGTGACTTAAACGAGTGAATAAACAGATTCAATTGATGCATGTTTGTATTTGCTGGCATTTTTTTGTTAATGATGTACGTTTTTTTCATATCGAATATATATTGTTAACATATCTCTTATGTGGAAAAAAAACTTCCAACAATATGCATTTTTCTAGTATATTCTTCTTCCCAAAAAAGTGGTATCCTTTGTACAAAACCCACAACCAGTGAGGTTGGCACGTTGTGTAAATCGTAAATAAAAACAGAATACAATGATTTGCAAATCCTTTTCAACCTATATTCAATTGAATAGACTGCAAAGACAAGATACTTAACGTTCGAACAGGAAAACTTTTTTTTATTTTTTTTAAATATTAGCTCATTTGGAATTTGATGCCTCCAACATGTTTCAAAAAAGCTGACACAAGGGGCAAAAAAGACTGAGAAAGTTGATGAAGGCTCATCAAACACTTATTTGGAACATCCCACAGGTGAAGAGCCGACTCCGTCCTAGGCTGCCCACTAGCTTTCAGCCAATGTCCAGTCATTGTCCAGTCCGCACGAATGATCGAGAATGCGTCCAGGGAGTGTCTGATCGTTTAGCCAGGGGCTCCGTGAAACTCGTCCATTCCGACCACCCAACGCCCCGTTTCTTCCTTTGCATCTCCTCCGGTCTCTCCACGCAGACTCTGGTGTTGTAGAGAGCCAGGAACTGGTCTCCGGCGCTGACATGGCCATGGCTCTTCAAGACAGATCCAAAAGTTCACTAAAAAAGCACCAAAGAGCAGCCCAGAAGTCACGAAAGTGTCACCCATTGATGTGCAGTCCCGAAGGGGCCCGCCCAAAGGCAAAAAAATACTCGTAAACAAGAAGGAAACATAAAACACAAAGGAAGAATACAAGAGCACAGAGCTCCTGCAACCAGCAGCCACTAGAAAAAAAGTTATTATAAATTAAAAATGTAATATAAAAATTAATATTTCGAGACTATTAAGTTCCCCAGGAGATGGTCAGGAACATTTGGCTTGCTTTTAGGAAGTTGAACTTTGTGCTGCCCAATGTGTGTTTAGTGTGCTGCCATTTTTGTGTTTATAACGTTGTTATAGTAAGTGTCTGATGCACTAAAAGAGGGTCTCCAAACTACAGCCCGTGGGCCAAGTGTGGTCTGCAAGCCTCTTCAATTTGGACCGTTAGTCAGGAGTTCAGCAAAGTGCATTACAATTAATCGTTATCTGAATGCTACATATTTGCTGTCATCTTGTGGACAATGTGAGTATATCAGACCAATGACCCTTGAAAGTACAGTGAGCACAGCATTTACTTATATGACACAATCCTAACAACTTTCCAGAGTCATGGTAAAAAAAAAATGCAGTTAACATAAAGGTCAACACACATGGTCACACATTTTTATTTTATTTTATTTTATTTATTTTTATTTTATTTTATTTTATTTTTTTTTATAATGTCCTGCCCAGCTTCTCGGGCAAATCATATAGCAGATGTAGATGCCCATATCGGCTGTTCAGATTTACTTTACAAAAGAGAAGTGTAGGATACTTCTCTTGTTGCCTTACTTGTATTTTGACTTTATTAAATGTATTTATATTATCATTTGGTGCAGCCGGGCCGGAGCAGGAGGGGATAGAAAGAGAAAAAAGGAAGACAGAGGGGGGAATTGTGGGGACAAGAGGGGGATTAGACAGAGAGAAAAACAACAACAGCAAACACAACAACAACAACAACAACAGAGCAACATCAGCAAATATGACATGTACAAATATGATGGTAAAAGTAATAGCAAATAAGCAGTTAGCGAAAATTTAAAAAAAAAAATACAGAAATGACAATGAGCATTATTACACTAAAAATGGAGCAATATGAATACCAATAGAAATAGTGCTATTGATAATAAACAATACCAGTACTTTACCTTTATTATCAACAATAAAATTGTTCAAATGCAACAATACATATACGTAATGATAACTTGAGATACGAAAGAATGCAGAAAAATGGAAGGGAAGAAAGAGAAACAACCTTAACCTTGTAGATTGTTATAGTAACAATAGGTTAAGCTTTGTCAGTGTGCCATGTGTTATACCCAGTTTACCCTAGGGCAACAACGTTAATATATGTTTGATGAGACGTGATTATGTGCATGAGTGTATGTGTGCATATGTACTTGTATATGTACAGTATGTGTATGTGTGCTTGTCACATGGTCACACATAACACAACCTGCTCACTGAATATTGTAAACCATACAAAATAAAAATAAAAATTAAAAAAACACACAAAAATTACACCCATTTTAAAATATACTAAAATGTAAAACACTCTCCACACTTATCCATGTTTGCCGCATTTTAGATGCTTGATCTTTTTGATTGAATACAAAACTTTAAGAAGGTTGTCGCGGAAGTAAACAAAGTAGCAGTCAAACTTTCACATACTCTTAATATCCAATTATATTAATGATATACTGTCCATCCATCCATTTTCAACCGCTTGTCCCTTTCGGGGTCGCGGGGAAATAATGTTATATATATATATATATATATATATATATATATATATATATATATATATATATATATATATATATATATATATATATATATATATATATATATATATATATATATATATATATATATATATATTTATTTTATTTTTTTTTTTTTTTTTTTTTTAATTTTATTTATATATATATAGTTACTTTACATGCAGTTGGTTTTCGTGCCCCAGCCAAAAACTTTGGACAGCCTCGCACTAAAGCCTTGTTTGTATTAAAACGTGCAAACTTCTTGCAATCTGCATTTTTTACACCACTTCAAGAACGCACCTTGGACATGCTGAAAATAGGTTATATTGTCTAGCTTGCATTTTTATATCGCTGCATGTCAACAACATAACAAAACTGCACAGGTTTGTCCATTGGAGCATATGATGTCATGAATGTGGAGAGAAATAAATGTTTCCATGCAGGGCACAGCTGGTATACACACAAAATCAATCAATCAATCAATCAATCAGCTTTATTGTCCATTCTTACATGTACAAGACACATAAGAACTGAAATTACATTTTCGGCACAATCCCGCTAAGAGCAGACATACGTTACAGGGAGACAAGACGGGACCGCCAACGGATCAGCCTCACTTAGGCGCTCCTTAAAAAGGTGGGAAAAAGGTGACATTGGGGAAGGGGGGAAGTAAAAAAAAATATCAGTCTGAGGCTGGACCCTCAGGAATGGTCCAGACTGAGTCCGAGGAAAAAAAACCTCACATAGCATGGCACACATAAACATGGTACATTTAATCACAACAACTCGCAACAGAGTCATCCAACAGGACTTTGGAGGCCGGCAGCTGCTGTTGAGCGCTGCTCAGCCCCCACAACCCCGGAGGAATTAAGCAGTGGTGAAGGCGTTGATTTGGGGAGGGGTGTGTGCGTGCATGTATGCCCAATTAACTTGGGTGAGATGTTGGATTGTCTTTATGGGCCGAGGCCGGCCCCAAGAGTTCAAGAGTTCAAGAGTCCGACCCAGGTGCTTTTGAAAAAAAGGGAAAGGTCAAAAGCGTCCATCTTTGAGGAGTCCTCAGGGGAGTGTTTTCAAACAGCCTGTTCCTCAAGGCCATTCGAGGGAGTCAAATCGTAGATTAAGATGTTGTTTTTTCTTCGAGCAGTCAAAACAATGACATTCCTGCTCTGTATGCTGGCTCTGACAATTCCAATTTATTCTTTCTGTAACATCATCAAGATGGAATCTACCTTGCGATTCAAATCAGCAATCGCTCCAGTCTGTGATCCCACAGCACGACCCAATCCTTCCATTGCGTTGAACAGCCTGTTGGCCCCTTGAGTGGCTGCCATCGTCTTCCGAATTTGACGATACACCAGAGCAATGCCCAGCCCAATCAGCAAATGCCCTGCGATCACAGCTCCAAATAGGTAGATGTCTTCCACGTCCTCGATGGAAAGGACTGAGAGGCACATGATTCTCCAAGTATTCCAGGAATCTCTCACGTACCCCGCAGCAATGGTTCCATCAGGGCAGCCAGGCTCCCCCGAGCCTCTTTTCCTTGTCGAAAAGACTGTGTCAATTGCGTCGAGAGTCCAGTTGATCAAATTCATTTTGATGTTTAGATTTGAGGACAGCTCAAGAAAAGAGGCTTCAAAATAGTTCAGACAAGACAAAAACAAAGAGAGCAAGCAGGGAAGGAGGGAGCGGAGAAAAATGCGACCGCCCTCACCAGAGGCAAGACAGAAATCCTCATTTAAATATGTCAGTCTGCACCACTGTTGTACTTGTTATCACTTGTTGTCTTTATAGATCACAACAGGCCCACTAATAGTACTCTCAATTTTAAACTTTGTACACACTATTTAGTACTTAGTAGATCAGACCCTCAGTGTCCTCCTGTGTAGAAGGTACTTTAGGCCTGATCTACCAATATCCAAATACCGCATACTAAACAGCACGTGCAAACTATAAAATGAGGTGCTATTAGTGGGCGTGTTGCATGTGATCTACTAAGACAGCATGTACAGTTTAAAAATGATGCAGACTGTTGTATTTGATGACATTTTTTCGTGTTCTACATAGGGATTTTTCTATGGAGACACTTGATCATTTATTGCACATTCGTGTTTTCATGTTTCTACCTGTGGTATTTTCAAACAAGCAGCAGACGTGTACCACTTTTTATAGGCTTTTTAAATCAGTCTTGCGGTGTACCTAAAATGGAACAACTTTTGTTTTTATTGCAAACTAAAGGTTCGCTCATAGGAGAGGCTTGCAGTGACTGCGAATGTGAAGAAGAATGCAAGAAAATCCATATTGCAAGAAGTTTTTTTTCCACATAGGAGATATGTTAATAATATATCTTTGATATGAAAAAAACGAACATCATTTTAAAAATGCCAGCAGACACAAAAACGCATCAACTGAATCTGTTTATTCACCCGCTTGTCACAGTCTCTGTCTGTGTCTGTTTGTCTCTGTTTGTCTTTGGGAGAGTGGGCGTGTTTTGGGCGTAGGCGTGGCTCCAGCTCTCTGCCTGGCACAGCTGATCCCAGCAACCTAATCACTCACCTGCCTGCCATCAACTCATCACCTGCAGCCTTCAAATGTTTGGACTTCGCTCGGCGCGATCGCCAGATCGTTCACCTTTCTACATGTGGTAACGCTTCTCACCCGTTTGTTTTTGTATTCTAGCACTTTTGGATATTTTGCGAATCTGCCATTTTTGTGTTTTTTGGCTCCTCATTCTACCCCTGTTTTTTCCCTCTGCCTTCAGTTCCCTACCTGCCGTGTGTGCCTGCTCAGCCTGCTAGCCTCAGCCTGCTAGCCACAGCCTGCTAGCCACAGCCTGCTAGCCACAGCCTGCTAGCCACAGCCTGCTAGCCACAGCCTGCTTGCCACAGCCTGCTAGCCTCAGTGTGCTCTCCTGGACTGCCAAGCCAAGGACTACAAGCTCCCTCCTTTCCCTCTGGTTTTATTAATTATAACCCTTGAACTTTAATTCGGCTTGTCTTTTCTGCATTTGGGTCCACCAGTTTTACCAACCGTGACACCGCTTAAGTCATCTAGCAGCTATAAAATTATAAAACAATATTGGTAATTTGAAAATATGCCATATATTTTTATTTATTTATTTATTTATTTATTTTTGACAGTCCATATATGTCGGAGCTGCTGAGTCCCTTCCTAAATAAAGACAGAAAATAACACTCATAGTTGAATTTTATTCTTGATTAAATCACATTGCATGTGCTAAATAACTATAATTGCATTTTCTCCTCCCAGTATTGTGGGCGTTCTGATGATCAGCATATAGTCTGCATATACATGGAGACAGACACGTTAAATGGATTGCGCTTCTTATTCCGCCCACTAAAGATACACAATTTGTGTGCACAGGTTTAGTAGATCAGCTTTGAGTGTGCCATGAAGTTTGCACATGTTTTAGTACAAGCAAACCATTTAGTAGATAAGGCCCTAAGTGTACAAATTGTATATCAACGTGAAGATTTTAAATGAAATTGTGAAAGTACAAGAAAAGCCACCATAGTGACTCCCTGGAGGTTTTTAAAAAATATATGAAAATGAAAAAATATATTTTTTGTTTTAGTTCAGTTTCTATAGGACAAACATGACACAAACCTCATTAATTGTTAGAAATTGTTTTTGTTAAATATGTATTTGGCGAACGCCGTTTTGTCCTATTTTCGGCGGTCCTTGAACTCACCGTAGTTTGTTTACATGTACAAGTTTCTCCGACGCTGCCACAGAAAAACGTGTTTTATGCCACTCCTTCTTGATCTCATTCTGTCCACCAAACTTTTTATGCTGTGCGTGAATGCACAAACGTAAGCTTTGATGATGTTATTGACTTGGAGTGCATATTTGGTCACTGGTCGATGGTAACATGCTATTGCATCGTTATGCCTCGTTTGTAAATATCCATCCATCCATCCATTTTCTACTGCTTGTTCCTTTTGGGGTCGCGGGGGGTGCTGGAGCCTATCTCAGCTGCATTTGGGCGGAAGGCGGGGTACACCCTGGACAAGTCGCCACCTCATCGCAGGGTCAACACAGATAGAAAGACAACATTCACACTCACATTCACACACCAAAGCCAATTTAGTGTTGCCAATCAACCTATCCGCAGGTGCATGTTTTTGGCGGTGGGAGGAAGCCGGAGTACCCGGAGGGAACTCACGCAGTCACGGGGAGAACATGCAATCTCCACACAGAAAGATCCAGAGCCCAGGATTGAACTCAAGACTGCCCGGGACCTATTGTGAGGCACATGCACTAAACCCTGTGCCACCGTGCTGCCCGTTTGTAAGAATATTTGAGCTAATTTAATGTCCTTTACTTGTATCCTCTGTGTATTTAATTTACACTACCGTTCAAAAGTTTGGGGTCACATTGAAATGTCCTTATTTTTGAAGGAAAAGCACTGTACTTTTCAATGAAGATAACTTTAAACTAGTCTTAACTTTAAAGAAATACACTCTATACATTGCTAATGTGGTAAATGACTATTCTAGCTGAAAATGTCTGGTTTTTGGTGCAATATCTACATAGGTGTATAGAGGCCCATTTCCAGCAACTATCACTCCAGTGTTCTAATGGTACAATGTGTTTGCTCATTGGCTCAGAAGGCTAATTGATGATTAGAAAACCCTTGTGCAATCATGTTCACACATCTGAAAACAGTTTAGCTCGTTACAGAAGCTACAAAACTGACCTTCCTTTGAGCAGATTGAGTTTCTGGAGCATCACATTTGTGGGGTCAATTAAACGCTCAAAATGGCCAGAAAAAGAGAACTTTCATCTGAAACTCGACAGTCTATTCTTGTTCTTAGAAATGAAGGCTATTCCACAAAATTGTTTGGGTGACCCCAAACTTTTGAACGGTAGTGTATATTTGCAATCAATATGTATTTGGCGAACATACATACATTATCTGTATGTAATATTGGCTGCACTTCCAATCATTGTTTGTTTATTATAGATCACACCAAACGTTACCCAGCTTGCAAAGATTGTAATAAATTAATTAGAAGAAGACAGCCTGCCGTTTCCTTTAACTTGGACACACACATCTATACCTTTGGCCATTCTAAGCCAGTCATTTCAAGGAGTAATATCACCTTCTGAGAAGCCTCTATTTTGGTAATGTTTTCCAATGTTGTAAAAATGTGTAGAATAAATATTACATTTCAACATTTTTGTCAACGAAAATTTGTGTCAGCCGGGATAATAGTTCATGTAGACACTTACATCATGTGTTGCCTTCATTATAACACTTTTAAAAGGCTTTTAATTTTTTGCGGCTCCAGACAGTTTTTTGTTTTTTTTTTGGTACTTTTGGTTCAATATGGCTCTTTCAGCATTTTGGGTTGCCAACCCTTGGGTTAATTGAATAATTTGATGCTGGTTGGTTCAAATGGGTTGAGAAATGTAGAAATAATATTAATTTCAACTGAAATTTCTGGACTGTTTCTGTTCACACAGAACAACAGAATCTAGAGGTTTCTTTTCTAAAGGAGTATTTCCTCCCCTCCGTCACCCAGTGTTTGCTCATGTGGGTTCAGTTGGTTGTCTTTAAAGGGGACCTATTATGCAAAACCAACTTTTCTTACCTATCGGCACCTGTTTTGTGTACCTGAGATCTGCATAAGTCCCGTAAATTTGAATTAAAACCATGAAGGCGTTGCAGAGATTTTAATAAAACCATCTTGCCTTCTTCCTTCATACTTCCTCAAAACGATCCGTTTGGATTTTTTTCCATTATGGACGTTTTTCCCATTGTTGACGTCAGCGAATATCTTCATATATGGTAAAGTTTCAGCCATTTTTGTCCGACGTAGTCAATAAGCTCCTTTTTTGCTATCCTCTTGTTAAGGGGCAGACTGTCTCGTACATGCACATGCATCCACCGCTGTTGCCATTTCTAAAACAAAGTAGCGTATAGTTATTATTAGAGATGTCCGATAATATCAGCCTACCGATATTACCGGCCGATAAATGCTTTAAAATGTAATATCGTAAATTATCGGTATCGGTTTCAAAAAGTAAAACTAATGACTTTTTAAAACGCCGCTGTACGGAGCGGTACACGGACGTAGGGATAAGTACAGAGCAGTTGCGTCTCCCAGTCAGCAGCCCCTCCCCTCTCCCCTCTCCCACACACAACACAGGAGTTGCAGGACAACTGCAGCATGAGAGGTTTACTGGGGACGCTTGATGACCTCATCAAACCGCCGCGAGCGGAGCATAACAACAACAAGAGTGTGTTGTTGCCGGTGCTGTAGCCGTGGCTAACAAGCGAGCTTGCTCGGCAACTGACTAACGACACCATGTCTATGGTTTGGGATTATTTTAAAGTGTCTATGACGGATAAAAAACTGGCAATTTGCAATGACTGCAAAAAGTTGGTTATGCGAGGAGGAACCAATACGTCTTCCTTTAATACGAGCAATTTGATCTCCGAATACAACCGGAAGATGGATGAAAAGCAAACACCGAAAAAAAGCAGTACCACACAGTTTTTGCTTAAAGACTCCGCCGAGAACAAAAAAAAATACAACAAAAACCAAGTTGTGGTCAGGGACAACGCATGCAGTATGGCAAAAGCTACGGTGGAGTTTGGTGTGGCTAGTCTGGCCTGCATGACGCACACTTTGCAGCTTGCAGTGAACAGACGTGCCCTGTCTCAACGCAGCATTTCAGAAGCTCTGGCTGACTGCTAGGCCACTTCAAGCACTCACCACTGGCTTGCAGCACATTTGTGTTACTCATACAAATACGTTAGAGCAGGGCAGATTGAGCCCAGTTTATAATTTCCTGTTATACAGTAGGTCAGGCAGTCTTGCACTAAAGGAGGACTATGTTATTGTTTACTTTATTACTCTAGTATACTCTGGACTGAAGCTGTGTGCCTTCATTGTTTTTGTAGCTGTTGTTTTGAGGCATGGCTAAAAAAAATTAAAGGCCTACTGAAACCCACTACTACCGACCACGCAGTCTGAAGTTTATATATCAATGATGAAATCTTAACATTGCAACACATGCCAATACGGCCGGGTTAACTTATAAAGTGCAATTTTAAATTTCCCGCTAAACTTCCGGTTGAAAACGTCTATGTATGATGACGTATGCGCGTGACATCAATCGTTGAAACGGAAGTATTCGGACGCCATTGAATCCAATACAAAAAGCTCTGTCTTCATCTCAAAATTCCACTGTATTCTGGACATCTGTGTTGGTGAATCTTTTGCAATTTGTTTAATGAACAATGAAGACTGCAAAGAAGAAAGTTGTAGGTGGAATCGGTGTAATAGCGGCTGGCTGCAGCAACACAAACAGGAGGACTTTGAAGTGGATATCAGATGCGCTATCCGACGCTAGCCGCCGACCGCATCGGTGATCGGGTGAAGTCCTTCGTCGCACCGTCGATCGCTGGAAAGCAGGTGAGCACGGGTGTTGATGAGCAGATGAGGGCTGGCTGGCGTAGGTGGATAGCTAATGTTTTAACATAGCTCTGTGAGGTCCCGTTGCTAAGTTAGCTTCAATGGCGTCGTTAGCAACAGCATTGTTAACCTTCGCCAGGCTGGAAAGCATTAACCGTGTATTTACAGGTCCATGGTTTAATAGTATTGTTGATTTTCTGTCTATCCTTCCAGTCAGGGGCTTATTTCTTTTGTTTCTATATGCAGTTAAGCCCGATGCTATCACGTTAGCTCCGTAGCTAAAGTGTTTCGCCGATGTATTGTCGTGGAGATAAAAGTCACTGTGAATGTCCATTTCGCGTTCTCGACTCTCATTTTCAAGAGGATATAGTATCCGAGGTGGTTTAAAATACAAATCCGTGACCCACAATAGAAAAAGGAGAGAGTGTGGAATCCAATGAGCCAGCTTGTACCTAAGTTACGGTCAGAGCGAAAAAAGATGCGTCCTGCACTGCACTCTAGTCCTTTACTCTTACGTTCCTCATCCACGAATCTTTCATCCTCGCTCAAATTAATGGGGTAATCGTCGCTTTCTCGGTCCAAATCGTTCTCGCTGCATTGAAAACAATGGGGAAATGTGAGGAGCCTTTCAACCTTTGAAGTCACGCTACTTCTGGTACAGGCAAGGCTTTTTTTATCAGCGACCAAAAGTTGCGAACTTTATCGTCGATGTTCTCTACTAAATCCTTTCAGCAAAAATATGGCACTATCGAGAAATGATCAAGTATGACACATAGAATGGATCTGCTATCCCCGTTTAAATTTTAAAAAATCATTTCAGTAGGCCTTTAAATAATGCATTTTGTGAAAGTCAAAGTATAATATTTCCCATAGTTGTAGTGGGTATCAGGATTATCTCAGGGAGAGCCTGTCCCAAATTCCAAACTGCTGTTTTGAGGCATGTTAAAAAAAAATAATGCACTTCAATAATAAATATGGCAGTGCCATGTTGGCACTTTTTTCCATAACTTGAGTTGATTTATTTTGGAAAACCTTGTTACATTGTTTAATGCATCCAGCGGGGCATCACAACAGAATTAGGCACAATAATGTGTTAATTCCACAACTGTATGTATCGGTATCGGTTGATATCGAAATCGGTAATTAAGAGTCGGACAATATCGGAAAATCGGATATCGGCAAAAAAGCCATTATAGGACATCTCTAGTTATTATATCTGTCAGTAGAATCAGTATAGAAGCACTAAAAACTACAACTGACGGGGATAAGACTCAGACCACCCACAAAACGAAGAGACTGTCAGAAAGCACCTTGAAGATGGTCTGTAAAACATAATCTTTGCAACATGTTGACCAAAGAACCGCCATTACATGTTATGTAGACCACAAGGAAGTGTTTTGAATGTAGAAAACAAATGTTAATATGACCCCTTTAATGCATGAGGAGTGTGCATGTACACAGGCTTATAAGTAATTGTGTCTTCACATAATTTCTACTGTAAATACAATTCACTTGACCAGAAAATGGAAAATTCCAAGAAAAGCTGTAGGTTTGGGAATGTGTAAAATTAATAGTTTAAAGGTTTTGAATGAGCAAAATGTTCTGTTGTTTCAATGGTGTGAGAAATGTGGAAGTAGTTGAGTGTAAAAGAGAATAATAGAAGACGTGTGTGTTAGCATGCATACACATGTGACACGCACTAAAGGGGACATTTCACATGTGAGAAAAGACAAATATAAAGAGAGAGAAAAAAAATCCAAATAATTTCAGCGGAGCTGAGTGGGTGCTTGACAAGAGAAATGAAGTGAAATCAATAGTGAGAGCGTCTGTCTGCAGTAGATAAGACACACACACAATGTTGACTATTAAAGACGACACTTTGAGATATTACACTATTAGTTATCCTTTTTAAATCAACTATCACATGTAATTATTTAAGCAGGTCATATGATAACACTGCTTTACCCACCAGATCACTGTGTGTGTGTGTGTGTGTGTGTGTGTGTGTGTGTGTGTGTGTGTGTGTGTGTGTGTGTGTGTGTGTGTGTGTGTGTGTGTGTGTGTGTGTGTGTGTGTGTGTGTGTGTGTGTGTGTGTGTGTGTGTGTGTGTGTGTGTGTGTGTGCGTGTGATTCTTGCAATAAACAAGACGAGCAGTGTAATGTAAAGTACGACACTGAATAGCCACTAAAAATGAAAGTATGTGGTACAATGGTAATGAAAACAGAGTAGGTAGAATAAAATAATTTGGAGCAATATACACTGAATACACTTTCAAATATTTTCATTTCATTATTGTTACTACTATAATTATTATTATTATGAGCACACAAAGAGCAGAGTGGAAGCATTTTTAAGCGCAAGCAGAGTTAGATGAAGCTACCGCATGCTGATCAAATGCAGCTACTTGTGGTGTTGATTTTTTTAAAAGGGGTTTCCTACAGCCACAGCTGTTTGCTAGTGTTTTTAATTCAACACCCTGTGGTTGTTTGATTTGATGTATCTTATTATTATAATTTACTAATGAAATGTAATATTGCTTTTCTCATCAAGTATATGAAATTACCGTACATTTTCTTGAATGCAGCTTGATGGTGCGTTCATTCTTGTGGGGAGTTTCTCTTGTTCACAACAAAAGTGAAATAAACTATTTTTTGCAATTTAGTGCAATTCTCTTACAATATGAACCTCTCATTTAATGATATGTGTAAAGTCCCACTTTAAGTGTATAGTGTATGTGATGTATACATTGTATGATACGTACATTGTGTAGTGTATATATGTTGTGTGATGTGTACATTGGGTGACATGCACATTGTGTGATATGAACATTGTATGACGTGTACATTGTGTGAGATGTACAGTGTGTGACGCATACACAGTGTGACGCGTACACATTGTGACGTGTACATTGTGTGACATGTACATTGTGTGACGTGTACATTGTGTGACGTGTACATTGTGTGACGTGTACGTTGTGTTGTGTTATATATATATACATTGTGTGACATGTACAGTGTGTGACGCATACACAGTGTGATGCGTACACAGTGTGACGTGTACATTGTGTTATATATACATTGTGTGACGTGTAAATTGTGTTATATGTACATTGTGTTATATATACATTGTGTGACGTGTATATTGTGTGACATGTGCATTGTGTGACGCGTAAATTGTGTTGTGTTATATATACACAGTATACATTGTGTGACGTGTACATGGTGTTATATGTACATTGTGTGACGTGTACATTGTGTGAAGTGTACATTGTGTGGCGTGTGTATTAGGTGACGTATACATTGTGTGACATGTACATTGTTTATATGTAAATTGTTTGATATATACATTGTGTGATATGTACATTGGGCGATGTATACGTTGTGCAATATGTTTATTGTTTAAAATGTACATTGTGTGATGTGTACATTGTGTGGCGTGTGTATTAGGTGACGTATACATTGTGTGACATGTACATTGTTTATATGTAAATTGTTTGATATATACATTGTGTGATATGTACATTGGGCGATGTATACGTTGTGCAATATGTTTATTGTTTGAAATGTACATTGTGTGATGTGTACATTGGGTGACGTATACTTTAGATGACGTGTACATTGTGTGAAGTGTACATTGTCTGGCGTGTGTATTAGGTGACGTATACATTGTGTGACATGTACATTGTTTATATGTAAATTGTTTGATATATACATTGTGTGATATGTACATTGGGTGATGTATACGTTGTGCAATATGTTTATTGTTTGAAATGTACATTGTGTGATGTGTACATTGGGTGACATACTTTAGAGGACGTGTACATTGTGTGATATATACATTGTTTATATGTAAATTGTTTGATATATACATTGTGTGATGTGTACATTGGACGATGTGTACGTTGTGTAATATGTTTATTTTTTTAAATGTACATTGTGTGATGTGTACATTGTTTATATGTAAATTGTTTGATATATACATTGTGTGATGTGTACATTGGACGATGTGTACATTGTGCAATATGTTTATTTTTTTAAATGTACATTGTGTGATGTGTACATTGGGTGACGTATACTTTAGATGACCTGTACATTGTGTGATATGTACATTGTTTTTTTTGTGGGTTTTTTCTGTTTTTTTAATTAAATCAACATTAAAAAAAACACAAGATACACTTACAAACAGTGCACCAACCCAAAAAAACTCCCTCCCCCATCCACACTCATCCACACTCATTCACACAAAAGGGGCTGTCTCTTTCTGTTATTAAACTTCTGGTTCCTACAATATAGAACAATACAGTCCTTGAAGCACATATGATTGTGTGTGCTGCTGGTCCACTAACATTTTCATTAATTACTATTTTTTATGTAATCTTTTTTATATTGTTTTACTTTCTTTTTTATTCAAGAAAAAGTATTTTACATTGTTAGAAACATACATTGTGTGACGTGCACATTGTGTGTGGTTTACATTTTGTGACGTGTACATTGTGTGAAATGGACATTGTGTGATGTTTACATTTTGTGATATTTACATTGTGTGGCGTGTATAATAGGTGACGTATACATTGTGTGACATGTACATTGTTTATATGTAAATTGTTCGATATATACATTGTGTGATGTGTACATTGGGTGATGTATACATTGTGCAATATGTTTATTGTTTGAAATGTACATCGTGCGATGTGTACATTGGGTGACGTATATTTTAGATGACGTGTACATTGTGTGATATGTACATTGATAGAAACAAACATTGTGTGACGTGTACATTGTGTGACGTGTACATTGTGTGACGTGTACATTGTGTGACGTGTACATTGTGTGACGTATACATTTTGAGACGTGTACATTGTGTGAAATGGACATTTTGTGATGTTTACATTTTGTGATGTTTACATTTTGTGATGTTTACATTTTGTGACGTAAATATTGTGTGACGTATGCATTGTGTGACATATACATTGTGTGACATATACATTGTGTGACATATACATTGTGGGACCTGTACATTGGGTGACGTATTGCTTGTATTCCGTCACTTGACTTCTTCCCGGAAATGAATAAAGTGGTAGTCAATCAAGCCAATGGCTCAATGGCTAATGTGCAGCAAGCAGTGCGCACACTTTCTGAGTACGCGAGGGGAAGCAAAAAATCAAAACATGCAGTGGAATAGATCCCTATACTTTATCAAAAAAAAAGATTTGTCGAGTGATATCAAGGATTATACGTCCGTAGAATTCCCACACACATCGAACTCTCTTGTGCTCCAGACGTCATTCTACACGGTGTGATGTGCGGTCACAAACCAACCTCCCAGAGACAGTTTTGTTTAAAGTTCAAACGCCGCAGCGTTGTTTTATCCAGTCAGTTTTTCTGAATAAAGGTTAACTTAAAGTTCTTCCCGATCGGGGCTTCCATTGAAACAAACGAATTGTCACTTTTTCCAAGTCTTGATCATGTCTCCTAAATTGCCTGGAACATATAGCAGAGAAAACTGATCAGTGCAAAGTTTAATAAATCACTGCATTAAAACGAATCAAACATCTTACACATTTAGCAAACTATATTTCAGTGGAGCAACACACTTACCGCCCGATGGAAGCAGACCTTTCCCAGCAGGGAGCCAGCCACACACCGAGTCAAACACTGAGGTGCTATTTAACTCAAACACAGTGATTGCCAACCTGACACAGCTGCCTTGGGGCAGGTGGCCACACATCAGCCTGATTGAGGATAAAATTAGGGATGTATTTGCCTTCAATGACCACACCTAAAGAGTGGCGTAGTTTGACCCCCTGATGCATGTTTTCACTGTGATGGCTGGCCCTCTGCCCAGTCTCACCTGTTCGGAGGTATTGTGATGCGCCACAACGGCAAAACAGATGAAAACTGGAAAATCAAAGAGGCATACAAATTTGTGTGTGGCTGGGTCAAGGAACTTTGATATCAAGACTCTCCCGGATAAATATGCATCATTCACCTTTGCGTCTTGCGAGGACGTGTCCATATAATCTTGACAGCTGACACCTGTGACTGCATATCCATTCAAGAAATGGATAAATCATCACCGTATTCGATTTGTGTCCTGTTATCATATGTACTACGACACATTTGTGTACAAAAGAGGGGAGACGTAAATAGTACTTTTCCTGACAAAATATCATTGATCCTGACTTTCTTGTTTCTGTTTGTTAAAAATTTAAATACAAACCATATCAAGATAATACTTCAATGGGACATACTAAATGAGTAAATTATATTAAAATATATTTATCAAACAAACATTTAACGAAGTGATCACTGCAAACTTGTGCATTTTTTCGACTCGGACTGGAGTGTATGCCACTTTTCTCGTCCTCTTTCGTAAAATCTCTTCTCTTCCGCCCTTCTTGATTACCTCTCGAGGAACTCTCAAGAAATGTTTATCCTTTTCGCGATTTGAACAGTTTGTATAGCCAAAAACAAGCATAGGGCATTTTGCTTCAAGAAAGGCTAAATGATGCCAAGCACACATTGAGAACAGACGCTGGCTTGACCACCACGCATATTTAATGAGCCTGATGTGAGTCGGACGAGACATCATGTAAATCCAAGCAATACATTATATGACGTGTATATTTTGTGGTATGTACATTGTGTGATATGTACAATATATTGTGTGATATGTACATTATAGGATTTGTATTCTCTTTCTGCCTTGCAGGTGCACACGGGAGTGTGAAAGGCTAAGGGAGTAAACCCTGACCGAGAATCCGGAGGGAGGGCCCCTAAGGCAGAAAGCGGGAAGAAATAAAAAAATCTGCTTTCTGGCAGCACATGGAACTTTTCTGGTTGCCAAACGTACTGAATTGGTCTTTCCTTCGGAGACAACCAGGTTGCTTTCTCCTTACCTTTAGCAGTCTGTGTAAATGTCGGGAGTTTATAGTAAACCCACGCTTCCACAGTATTAGACAGCTTTAGACAAGGGAGAGGACACTTTGTTCCTGCTCTCGGCAGGAAAAAACAAGGGACTTGACAGTTTACGGGTTATAAGCCGGCTTCATTTGGCAAACGGAGCTAACGCTGATCAGCCTCAAGCTGGGCAGCCCACAGCCAGCCAGGTGCTAATCCACCACGTCTGCCTGCACTTATGGTTGTTTAGAGAGTAGGCCAAAAGCCAAAAGGCAGACGTTAATGCATGACCAGGTAAGACAAAGACAAATAAAAAATCAACTCCCCTCAAGCTGGGGACATGGAACATGAGAACAGTCCACACTTGACTTTCCAACACCGATTTCGACCAGACCCAAGATTTACGGAAAACTGCCCCAATAGACAAGAAGCTGAAAAGACTGAAAATGGACATCGCAGCCCTTCAGGAAACCAGACTTGCTGATACTGGCTCAGTAAAAGAATCAAATGACACCTTCTTCTGGAAGGGCCTAGGAACAACTGAACCTAGAATATATGACATTGTGTTTGCAGCGCCCAACAGACTAATGAAGAAGACCAGCACATCTCAAAGTATTTTGGAAATGATCACCTTGCAAGTAGCTAATACAACAGGAACATGCCACATCATTAGTGTCTATGCTCCAACAATACCCAAAGGAAGTGAGGAAAAAGACAGATTCTATGAAGACCTTAGAGGCACCCAAAACGTTCCTGCTAAAGATCAAACTTGAATTTTTCGGTGACTTTAAAGCTCGGGTAGGTGCAGACTATCAGGCGTGGCCAACTTGCCTTGGTCAGTTCGGAGTAAGAAAGATCAAGGAGAACGGCCAAAGACTGCTGGAATACATTGCAGCAAACAATGTTTCTATTATGTACACCTACAATGGCAAGGACCACCACAAGGTGTCATGGCGTCACCCAAGATCGAGCCACTGGCACCACATTGATTGTGTAAAAGTTAAAAGAGCTTACATCAACACTGTGAAATTTACAAGGTTGTATCACATTGCAGACTGCAACAGCGATCACTGTCGCCAAGGCAAAAGTGATGCTTAAAAACATACAGAAAACAAAGATAGAGAGGAAGCCAAATATCAATATAAGAAGAGCAACAAAAAGGCAAAGGTTTTAGTTGAAAAGCAATTTAAGCTATTGTTACAAGACATGAATGACTCTGCACCTGACATGATGTGGTCTGGGTTAAGAACAGCCATCCATGTGTCAGCTTCTTACGCTTACTGGACAACGAGAACAGCACAAGAGGACTGGATCGAAATCAACGCATCAAGACTAATGCCGTTACTAGAGGAGAAACATTCAGTCTTCATGGTCCACAAAAATAATCCAACAGTCAGCACACTCAGTCGCCTAAAAGCAGCTAAATCCAAATTACAGCGGGAGATAAGAAGATGTGCCAACAACTACTGGGTGAATCTCTGTACAGAGATAAAACAGGCATTAGACTCTAGAAACTTAAAATAATGTATGAGAAGATCAGGACTTTTCTTGGAGCACAAGTTAATAAAGTTGCACCACTCAAATCCCTGACAGGACATCCATCCATCCATTTTCTACCACTTGTCCCTTTAGAAGGTCGTGGGGGGTGCTGGAGACTATCTCAGCTGCACACAGGCGGACGGCGGGATGCACCCTGGACAAGTCGCCACATCATCGCAGGGCCAACACAGATAGACAGACAAAATTCACACTCACATTCACACACCTGGGCCAATTTAGTGTTGCCAATCAACCTATCCCCTGACAGGACAGTTGATCACAAACAAGAATCGGCAAATAAACAGAAGAGTTGAACGGTATTCAAACCTCTACCTACAAGAACGAACTGTGGGCAGCAACGCAGCGGCATCAAAATCTCAACTCTATATGATGGCAGACCAAAACATCTTGACTATAAAGGAAGATCTCTCACAAGCCATTGATGAGCAATCAAGTGAAACATCTCCCTGCAATCACAGTATACCTGCAGAGGTCCTAAGGAGAACAAGGACATTCTGCTTCCCCATCTCTACAAGTTGTTTTTATTTGTATTTTATTTTATTTTTTAACCTCTTATTTACCCGGGAAAGGTCCCACTGAGATTAAGAATCTCTTTTTCAAGGGAGTACTCACATTCATACATCAGTGTAGGTGTCACTGGAAGCAAGGTGGGTGGAAGTGTCTTGCCCAAGACATAACGACCATGATAAGGATGGCGGAAGCTGGAATCAAACCTGGAACATTTGAGTTGCTGGCACGGCCGCCCTACCATGCCGGCCACGCCGTCCCAAACTTGTTAACTGTATGCTGGAGTCAGGGTGAAATACCTCACGACATAAGAGACTCCAACATCATAACACTATACAAGAACAAAGATGACAAGATATACTGCAACAATTATCGAGCCATATCTTGCTGAGCATAACAGGGAAGGCATTTGCACGGATCATCTTGAAGCGTCTCCGGAAAAAGGCAGAACCAGTCCTCCCAGAAAGCCAATGCGGGTTCAGGTCAGATTGCTCAACTATGGGCATTATCTTCCCTCTCTGACAGTTCCAAGAAAAGTGCTGTGAGCAAAATGTAACACTTCCCGGCTTCACTTTCAGGCCTGTAAATGGTGCTTCAAAAAGTCAGATGTCTGCTTACTCTACTCAAACTCTTGATGTCTTACCATGATGAGATGAAAGAAACATTACTTTTTGACGGATTCACCTCAGAAAGTTTCGAGATAAAAAGCGAAGTTAAGCAAGGTTGCGTCCTGGCACCAACACTCTTCAGAGTGTAGTTTGCAGTGCTTCTACAGAACACTTTCAAAGAGTTGCCCGGTGATGTTGTTCTTCACTTAAATGTCTGTGAGCTAAAACCAAAAACCACTACAATTTTTTCAGGGGTCTCCTGTTTGCGGAACAAACACAGCTCTGGTTGCGCACAACGAGAAAACAAGACATGTTGGACAGTCTTTCTCATGCTTGTCAAACATTTACAAAAGGAGAAGAGGACAACCAAGGTTGAGGTACAAAGACAACTGCTAAAGCCTCATGACAAAATGCAACATCAACCCTGCCACCTGGGAGGCAGTTGCTGAAAACCGAACATCAAGGAAGATGGCTGTCATCCAGGGAATAACTGAACTAGATCAACAATTGGCCAGAGGTCAACAAGTTAAAAGGCGGAACATAAGAGAACACATTTGCCAACCCTGCGGTATCGCTCTGACTTGCACATTTTGCGGCAGAACCTTCTCTTCAAACATTGGAAGGATCAGCCACGAGACAGCATGCAAATGATAGAAAAGGAAAACAAGAGAAAAGAACAGAAAAATGGTCAAATTTACAAAGCGGCTGCCATAGACCGTCTGACAAGACGAAAAGAGTCAAAGAGACATTGTGCATTGTGTGATATGTACACTGTGATGTGTACATTGTGTGATGTGTACATTGTGTGACATGTAGATTGTGTGACTTGTACATGGAAGGGGAGTTAGCATGTCCCAATGATCCTAGGCGCTAAGTTGTCTGCACATCATTGGGACACCAAGAGGCAACGTGGATGCCCCCTCCAATGGGCTCAGCACTCATGGTGCGCGTAGTCGAGAAATTGCAGCAGGAACTTCAAACTCTCCTCGACGCACAGCAAGGATTCTGGAACCAGTCCTCTCCAGAGGAGCTGGGCACTCTTTCACTCTAGCATTGCTACCAGTGGCAATACTTGTAGCTTTTATGGACAGATTTTCTAGGCAAAGTCACGGCGTTGAGGGGATTGGCTTTGGTGGCTGCAAGATTAGGTCCCAGCTTTTTGCACATGATTTGGTCCTGCTAAGCTTCATCTGGTCGTGATCTTCAGCCTTACTGGAACGTTTTACAGCTGAATGTGAAGCCCCTGGGATGAGAATCAGCACCTTCAAGTCCGAGTCCTCTGTTCTTGTCCGGAAAAGGGTGAAGAGTTGTCTTCAGGTTGGAGATGAGATCCTGCCCCAAATGGAGTAGTTCAAGTACCTCTGGGTTTTGTTCAAAGTGAGGGAAAATTGGATCGTGAGATCGACGGGCAGATCGACGCAGCATCGGCAGTGATGCGGACTCTGCATCGGTCCATGGTAGTGAAGAGAAAGATGAGCTGGAAGGCAAAACTCTCAATTTACCGGTCGATCTACATTCCTAATTTCACCTACGGTCATGAACCTTGGGTTGTGAACCAAAGGACAAGATTTCGGGTTCAAGCGGCTGAAATTAGTTTATTTCGAAGGGTGGCGGGGCTCTCGCTTAGAGATAGGGTGAGATGCTCTGTTATTCTCTGCTTAGGCTGCTTCCACCGCGACCTGACCCCAGATAAGCAAGAGGATGGATGGATAGGTGGACTGATGGATAGACATTGTGTGATGTATACATTGTGTGACATACATTTTGACATGTACATTATGTGACATGCACCTACATTGGGTGACTTGTCCATATAATTACGTGTACATTGTGTGACATATAAATTATGTGGTATATATTGTGTGCGAACATTTTTGATATGTGCATTATTTTACATGTGCATTGTGTGACATATTATTACATTTTTCTTTGTTGCTTGCATTGAACAAAGACAGCACAGTCTACCAAGTCAAATTGTTTGTGTGTTAAACATACTTGCCCAGCAAAACTGATTCTGATGTACACAGTATGTTATGTGACATACATTTTGATGTGAACATTCATGCTTCTACAATGGTGACTTCCTTTGATGTTTTGATGCTTTGCTGCGACCGGCGTTCATAGTTGAGGACTCAGGACTTGAGTACACTTTTGAACGTAAAAGTGTGAAATAAAAAAGATAATATACAAAGTTGTAAGCTTTTCTACTCACAGTCCCACAGAATCACGCTGGAAACAGTTGCGCAGAGTTGACAGGGTTTAATAATGTTCTCTTTTTTTGTTTTCAATATATATACATAATTGAATTTTCAGTCTCTTCGGTCCTTCCTCCTCTCCTGCACCCGGCCGCTCACTGTTAAAGACAACAGATGATCAGTCTAACACGTACCACCTGCGCAAACTAATCATCTGCCAGCCGTGTCTCTCAGTCAGCACATGCCACGCCCCTGTCTGATGGACAGGGGCGCTGACCTTTACTCCAACAATGCGCTGATCACAACCCTCTCCCACAAAAGTGTTCACCTGATTGCTTATTTAATAAATATAATCTAAGATATTAATTTCAACTACTTTGAACACACAAATGATACACATAATAATTATTGCCTGTCTCTGTTGCCTAAAATAGGATGCAATTTTATATTATCGACATTATTGAAGTAACTAAATCAAATTTATTCAATTTGCATGTCACACAATTCCAAATGTGCATGTTTTTCTTTATTTGAGTAGTGGTTTGGGCAGCATGCCAGCACCGGTACCATTGGAAAGTACAAATGTGGCACCAATATCAGATAATAACTAAAATATACCATTATACCTAAAAGATACCATAACATCTAAAATATAGTAACCATTGTAATCGCATTATGAGACTTTAAGAAGTCAATACTCGAAAACGTACAAAATCATACAAGTATGAATGAATAATGATAGGAATGAACCTCACAAATGTTACACCAACAAAACTAATCTTTCTTTATAATATTAAGGGTTGCAGGAAAGACAAAGAGAGAGTGTCTAATTTACTACCACTACTTTAGTACTAATTTGAACTCATTACAGTTTTGCACAATGTCACGCATATCGATGGTCTTAGTGTCAATGTCGTGTGCGACTTCAGAACAAGTTTTCTGCCAAGTACAGACGAGAATCAACAGATATTTGGAACATATTTTTATGTAAAAAATGCTGTCTCCGCATAACGAAGTCAAAGGACACCATTGAGACGTTCAGACACAACTTCTCCAATTCTGTATGTTTATCCTGTCAGGATACAAGGAAAACACCCAACATTACACACCTTGTCGGCCATTTTGGTTCGCAGGTGACATTTGACTGACAAAGTTACAGTCTTTCTTTGAACTGTGTGTAACGTCGTAAAGCTTTAATTGTATTTGTACAATATGACACGGGCCAATGAAAAACGAGCTGCGAGCCGCAAATGGCCCCCGGGGCGCACTTTGGATAGCAGCGCAGTAAATCATTGTTACACTTGACGGCTGTAGGCGTAATGAAAGCTCTTTCCTCGCTGCAGTCGCCATTATGAGATTAGGCAGCTCAAGCTGCAACCCTAATTAAGATTCTTTACAGTCTGTGATTAATTCAATAAAGAGAAGGCTACGTTGAGCTCATTAACCTTAATTATAATTATTAGTCACAATCAAGGCACACACACACGCGCTTACTCAGTGTGTGAGTGTGTGTGTGTGTGTGTGTGTGTGTGTGTGTGTGTGTGTGTGTGTGTGTGTGTGTGTGTGTGTGTGTGTGTGTGTGTGTGTGTGTGTGTGTGTGTGTGTGTGTGTGTGTGTGTGTGTGTGTGTGTGTGTGTGTGTGTGTGTGTGTGTGTATGGGCAGGGGTATACTTTTCTCATTTTTATGTTAGTCTTGTGTGGGAAAGGGAGGACACTTAATGTAATTATGATACACAAATACATGCTTAAAACACTGCACTAATAGCTGCACATTATACTGTGTGAAATATATAAGAATTACACATGCAAAACACAACAAAAACTGAATAGGATGAACACTTAATTAGATAACTAATAAAATATATACATAATGAAGTATTTTAATAACAAAAACAATGACATCATTAAAAAGTATGCAATATGTGGATTTCAAATAAATAACAATACAAATACAATCTGTATTTAATTTAAGCGGGATTAGTTATAGTTGCTGGTTTTGTGTGTCAATGAATATTAGTGCGGTTTCTCCACCATTAAATATATACAATAGTAAAGTGTTTGAAGACAAAGCCATCAGACTCCCACGTCAAAGCAGTATATCCTAATGGTTACAGCTCTCTAACTGGCTAATCATATCTCATTGCTCCATTCATTATTTGGCCCAACTTTTAATTTCTTCTTTTTGGGGTTCATTGAGCAAGGCAATTACTTAGACGTGGTGACGTGTAGAAGCAGAACGAGGGGAAAGATGTCCTCTTTTTCTTATGTGCAACAGCATAAAAGTGTGGCGCTCGGCCCTTCATTCTGTGCTTAAAAGTCACTGGAATGTTAAGATCCCAGCATTAGAATAAACACGTCATGTGTTAAATCAAAATCCAATTCTGTGCTCTATTACTTTCTGGCATAATAATGACCGCCAAGGATTAGGAATCAATATTTCACTGCGGCGGGGACATTACCGGCTTTATTCGTCGGTAATTGAGTTTTAGAGGAGAGGCCCTGGCCTGGAATCAGCATTAAAGATAAGGTGCACAAATACAACTCAAGAGAGGCAACACATCAGTTACACATCATTTAAAAGGGCACACTGCTACTAAGTAACACTTCGCACTAATTCCAACCTCATCAAGCTATACTGTATACATGTATTATTCATGGAAAAGCATTCAAACTGTCACAACTAGATTACATTTAGAATTAGCTTCACGCTTTCCATAACTATTTCAAAGCTATTTTTCTAGCTTATTTACTATAAAATTGTAGTGTTTGACGGACTGGAATTTTGCCTATCGTTCACAATCATTATGAAAGACATGACGATGGATGTGTTTAATTTTTGTATGCTTTCTAAATAGTAAATAATTGTGAATTAAAGTCCACTTACAGCGGAGCCAATGGTAGGTCCTCTATTCCGCCCATAAAACCCAATAAAAAACATCCAAAAAGCACCAACAATAATCCATTAACATTTTGTGATTTGAATATTAACCAAGTATTAACAATATTGTTATTATAAGCACTAACACAGACAAACTATTTATAGCTGCGCTGTGATCACTACTGTGTGTCTCTTTGTTTACATCATCGAGTGGTCTGCTGTTTCCTCGTTTCCTTGCTCGTCAAACTTTATTGTAGATCATAAATCATGCCTCTTACCTGGATAGTAGAAGGATGAGGACGTATTCCGTCAAGTTTGTACACTTTGACAGCCAATTTAGACCCGGAATTGGCTAGAACGACACAAAAAGACACTTGGTTCAGCCCCCTTTTCTTGGCGAGGATTATGAGTCATTCTTCATCTAAATGGGAAAACATCAACATCCTAACAGTCAGCATCCTAATGACAGCAGGATAGTAAGTTATGTTTTATTATGTTTGTTGGCTCTCATAAAGTCTGCAGGGAGTAATAATCAGTGATGTTGTTGAAAAAAAGCGAAAATCATGATGCATTTTAAAAATACGTAAATATTAAATGTTATTATGAATGTGCCTGTTACTACATAACATATATACTTACAGGCCTACTGAAATGAATTTTTTTTATTTAAACGGGGATAGCAGATCCATTCTATGTGTCATACTTGATCATTTCACGATATTGCCATATTTTTGCTGAAATGATTTAGTAGAGAACATCGACGATAAAGTTCGCAACTTTTGGTCGCTGATAAAAAAAAAGCCTTGCCTGTACCGGGAGTAGCATGACGTCGCAGGTTGAAGGGCTCCTCACATTTCCCCATTGTTTACACCAGCAGCGAGAGCGATTCGGACCGAGAAAGCGACGATTACCCCATTAATTTGAGCGAGGATGAAAGATTTGTGGATGAGGAACGTGAGAGTGAAGGACTAGAGTGCAGTGCAGGACTTTCTTTTTTCGCTCTGACCGTAACTTAGGTACAAGCTGGCTCATTGGATTCCACACTCTCTCCTTTTTCTATTGTGGATCACGGATTTGTATTTTAAACCACCTCGGATACTATATCCTCTTGAAAATGAGAGTCGAGAACGCGAAATGGACATTCACAGTGACTTTTATCTCCACGATAATACATCGGTGAAGCACTTTAGCTACGGAGCTAACGTGATAGCATCGTGCTTAAATGCAGATAGAAACAAAAGAAATAAACCCCTGACTGGAAGGATAGACAGAAGATCAACAATACTACTATCAGGAGACACCGAACCAAACACTGGACCTGTAACTACACGGTTAATGCTGTGCCGCCTGTCGAAGCCTAGTAATGCTGTTGCTAACAACGCCATTGAAGCTAACTTAGCTACGGGACCTCGTCAGAGCTATGATAAAAACATTAGCGCTCCACCTATGCCAGCCCTCATCTGCTCATCAACACCCGTGCTCACCTGCGTTCCAGCGATCGACGGCGCGACGAAGGACTTCACCCGATCATCGACGGCGCGACGAAGGACTTCACCCGATCATCGATGCGGTCGGCGGCTAGCGTCGGATAGCGCGTCTGCTATCCAAGTCAAAGTCCTCCTGGTTGTGTTGCTGCAGCCAGCCACTAATACACCGATCCCACCTACAACTTTCTTCTTTGCAGTCTCCCTTGTTCATTAAACAAATTGCAAAAGATTCACCCACACAAATGTCCAGAATACTGTGGAATTTTGCGATGAAAACAGAGCCGTTTGTATTGTGATATAATGTGTCCGAATACTTCCGTTTCAACCATTGACGTCACACGCAAATGTCATCATACATAGAAGTTTTCAACCGGAAGTTCCCCGGGAAATTTAAAATTGCACTTTATAAGTTAACCCGGCCGTATTGGCATGTGTTGCAATGTTAAGATTTCATCATTGATATATAAACTATCAGACTGCGTGGTCGGTAGTAATGGGTTTCAGTAGGCCTTTAAATCATGTATATAAAACATCAATGGAGGTGTTTGGTTGTTTTTAAGGGCTTTATAGGCAGAATAGAGGGGCTCTCATAGGCTCTATTGCAAGCAGAGTTTTGATCGCATTTATTTACTAGTTTGAATGCATTTAAAAAAAAACACACATCTGTCATCATGTCTTTCATGATGATTGTGAACAATAGGCAAACTTCTTAAAAAAGTGCAGTTCCTCTTTAAAGCATTACAGTGTTTAAATGGATTTAAAATGAGCTTTAATGGCTGTCTATCTGTTTTGGCCCTGCGAAGAGGTGGCGACTTGTCCAGGGTCTACCCTGCCTTCCACCCGAGTGCAGCTGGGATAGGATCCAGCACCCCCACGACCCCAAGAGGGACAAGCAGTAGAAAAAAGATGGTTGGTTGGATGGATGGATGGTTAAAAAAAAAAATTTTAAAAATGAATATCCCGGAATAATCACATGAGAAGCACTTCTAAATGTTTCCTTTTAAGACCTTAATCAAGCACAAAACTGTATTGCACACTGTAGGCACCTTATTTGGCTATACAAATGTGTTTTAATAGTTAATCCAGGGAATAATTGCTGTTATAAGTAATTTACCCCTGGCAGATGTATTCAGTATCTAATTTATTTTCATTGGAAGATACACATGGCTGAAAAAAAAACGTTTTTATTTTAATGTAAAAACAAGAGTATAAAGAAGTCATACTGTTCCATTACCTTTGTTCATACTACTGTCACTACTCAACTGCCAAAGAACTGTAGACACCTTAATATGTGTTGCTTCCTATACTGTATATACTGTGTATACTGTATATACTGTTATACTATTTGATATTGCACTGGTACTGTATTTGACTACTGTTATTCTACTTGTACTGATACTTCTAACATAACTACTGGGACTTATTGTGCAACTTATTGTCTTGTAATTAATGTACATCAGAGCTATTCAATTTTGTATTTTTTTTTGTATTTAGTGCATTAGATTTTGCAACTAGTGTTTGGATCCCACTGTACGCAATATCTGAAGAGCATGGAAAAAAGCATTTCACTGTGGTGTACTCTGCATGTGACGAATAAAACCTTGAACTTTGAACCTTGAAATGTGCTCTATCACTTTAAGAGTTTGTGGACTGCATACATTTTTGGGACAATTCTCACCTTTGCTCTGATGGTACGTAGCGTGTATATCGTTGAGTTGCGTCTTTTTTAAGACGCATAACGTCTATGGAACGTGGAACATTTTGTGCAGGATTGCTTGCCACATCTATAATAAATATTTTGGTGGCGTTGTACCAAGGACACATGTGATGGATTTGTACACACTTTTAAAGTGTTGGTGACACAAACTGGTGTTTCTCGGCTCGCCTGTTTTAATTAATACAGTTTACGGGACATTTAAAAAAAGTGCTTATGTAAAAATTGTATTTTCAAATACATTTTAATCAAAAGTTGTATGTCAATTTACGTGCTGTGACGAAGCTAGAAACTCAAACAATGTGTGTCTCAAATCTCCCATTGAAATCAATTAAAGTCAACTTAATTTGGTGCTAAAGCCCCAAAACAGCCCAATTTTAACATGTACCATGCTTTTTTAAAACAAAAAACAAACTTTTAGGTAATAAATATTGTGTAAAAAAAATAATACAATAGAACGTAGCACAAACAAGTACATTAGTTTTATGAAATAATGTAATAATAACGTACAGTATTGACCTTGGAGAGTGGACTTCTACAGTATCGCCTTCGAGCTGCTTCTCCATTGAACACGCCATCAGTAGCTTCTCCATATTTTCATGGATAAATGTCTGCTGTTTAAAAATTCTGCTTCAGTCTGGTGCAGTCCATCACAGAGTTGATGACAAACTATTTAATGTTTTTGATGATTTCATTCTTTAATTCTTTAATTAATTAATTGGGGACGGCGTGGCGAAGTTGGTAGAGTGGCCGTGCCAGCAATCGGAAGGTTGCTGGTTACTGGGGTTCAATCCCCACCTTCTACCTTCCTAGTCACGTCCGTTGTGTCCTTGGGCAAGACACTTCACCCTTGCTCCTGATGGCTGCTGGTTAGCGCCTTGCATGGCAGCTCCCGCCATTAGTGTGTGAATGTGTGTGTGAATGGGTGAATGTGGAAATACTGTCAAAGCGCTTTGAGTACCTTGAAGGTAGAAAAGCGCTATACAAGTATAACCCATTTATCATTTATAATTCAAATAATATCATTTAATTCTTCTTAGAAATATCCTTCACACTTACTTTCGTCATCCCCATAGTTGGAAAACAAAGTTATGTCCATCTCTATCCATATGCTGATGCTAGTGAGTAAGACCAGATGTTGTGGTAGGATCTTACAGAGTTCACTGTGACAGTCGCTGCACCAACTAGTGGCGAAGATGTGTGTAACACAATTTTTACTTGAATTTTTACTTGAATTATTACTTAAATACATTCCGCATGTAATAGAGAGTCATGGTGTACAGTAAATGTTTCTGCAAATATTATGCAGTGATCCCTCTTTTTGATAAAATGTTATCATAGTGAGTTATAAGCCTATCTGGAGCCTATATCAGCTGCAGTCTTATACTATATAATATATTGTCACATTTCTAGTACTTACATGTATCCATCCATCCATTTTCTACCGCTTATTCCTTTCAGGGTCGCGGGGGGCGCTGGAGCCTATCTCAGCTACAATCGGGCGGAAGGCGGGGTACACCCTGGACAAGTCGCCACCTCATCACAGGGCCGTACTTACATGTATACTATCCAATATACAGGCACATTTCTAGTACGTATGGTATGTAATATACTGTCACATTGCTGGTACTTACAGTAGAGTATGTAATATACTGTCACATTTCTAGTACTTACAGTACAGTACTTAATATACTGTCACATTTCTAGTATTTTAACATTTCTAGTACTTACAGTATAGTATGTATTATACTGTCATATTTCTAGTATTTTAGCATTTCTAGTACTTACAGTATAATATGTATTATATAGTCACATTTCTAGTATTTTAACATTTCTAGTACTTACAGTAGTATGTGATGTACTGTCACATATCTAGTTCTTGTAGGATGTAATATACTGTTACATTACCAGCAGTATGTATTATACTGTCACCGTTCTAGTCCTTACAGTACAGTGTGTAAATATACTGTCACATTTCTAGTACTTATAGTATTTGTAATATACTATCACATTTCCAGTAGTATGTAATTACTGTCACATTTGTAGTACTTAAGGTATGTAATACACTGTCATATTTCTAGTATTTTCACATTTCTAGTACTTATAGTATATGCAATATACTGTCACATTTCTAGTCGTTTGTATTATACTGTCACATTTCTAGTACTTATAGTAAGTAATATACTCTTACATTTTTAGTACTGTAACATTTCTAGTACTTGTAGTATGTAAGAACTGTAACACATCTAGAAGTATGTAATATACTGTCACATTTGTAATACTGTAATATTTCTAATACTTACAGTATGTGTGTACTGTCACATTGCTAGTACTGTAACATTTTTAGTACTTTTACATGTGATATACTGTCAATTTTCTAGTACTTATAATGTGTAATATACTGTTGCATTTCTAGTACTTATAGTATGTAATATACTGTCACATTTACAGTCACATTTCTAGTACTTTTAGTATGTAATATAATCTTACAATTCTAGTACTGTAACATTTCTCTTATTTTTGTTATGTACTGTACTGTCACACTTTTAGAAGTATGTAATATACTGTCACATTTCTAGTACTTATAATATGTAATATACTGTCACATTTTGTAGTACTTATAGTAGGTAATATACACTTACATTTCTAGTACTGTAACATTTCTAGTACTTGTAGTATGTAATTTACTGTAACACATCTATAAATATGTAATATACTGTCACATTTCCAGTACTGTAATATTTCTAATACTTACATGTATAGTATATGTATACTGTCACATTGCTAGTACTGTAACATTTTTAGTACTTATACATGTAATATACTGTCACTCTTCTAGTACTTAGAATATGTAATATACTGTTACATTTCTAGTACTTATAGTAGGTAATATACTCTTACATTTCTAGTACTGTAACATTTCTAGTACTTGTAGTATGTAATTTACTGTAACACATCTATGTAATATACTGTCACATTTCTAGTACTGTAATATTTCTAATACTTATAGTATATGTATACTGTCACATTGCCAGTACTGTAACATTTTTAGTACTTATACATGTAGTATACTGTCACTCTTCTAGTACTTATAATGTGTAATATACTGTTACATTTCTAGTACTTGTAGTATGTAATATACATTTGGTAGTATTTATAGTAGCTTATTTAATATACTGCCCCATTACTAGTACTTATCGTATGTACTATAATCTGTCACATTTGGTAGTACTTATAGTAGCCTATGTAATATACTGTCCCATTACTAGTACTTATTGTATGTACTATAATCTGTCACATTTGGTAGTACTTATAGTAGCCTATGTAATATACTGTCCCATTACTAGTACTTATTGTATGTACTATAATCTGTCACATTTGGTAGTACTTATAGTAGCCTATGTAATATACTGTCCCATTACTAGTACTTATTGTATGTACTATAATCTGTCACATTTGGTAGTACTTATAGTAGCCTATGCAATATACTGTCACATTTCTAGTACTTATAGTATGTACTATAATCTTACATTTCTAGTACTGTAACATTTCTCGTATTTTTAATATGTACTATACTGTCACACTTCTAGAAGTATGTAATATACTGTCACATTTCTAGTACTTATAATATGTAATATACTGTCACATTTAGTACTTATAGTATGTCATATAAATAAACTTCGATTGATTGATTGAGTAGTTCTGAGTTCAATCCCGGGCTCGGGATCTTTCTGTGTGGAGTTTGCAGTTCTCCCCGTGACTGCGTGGGTTCCCTCCGGGTACTCCGGCTTCCTCCCACCTCCAAAAACATGCACCTGGGGATAGGTTGATTGGCAACACTAAAATTGGCCCTAGTGTGTGAATGTGAGTGTGAATGTTGTCTGTCTATCTGTGTTGGCCCTGTGATGAAGTGGCGACTTGTCCAAGGTGTACACCGCCTTCCGCCCGAATGCAGCTGAGATAGGCTCCAGCACCCCCCGCGTGACCCCAAAAGGGACAAGCGGTAGAAAATGGATGGATGGATGGATGGATGGATGGATGGATGGATGATTGATTGATATATTGTCACTTTTCTAGTACTTATATAATATATTGTCACATTTAGTTAACATAGCATCTATATATTGTCAGATTGCTAGTACTTTCACATTTCTAGTACTTGTATGTAATATACTGTCACATTTCTAGTAGTATGTCATTTTCCTGTCACATTTCTATTACTTATAATTAGAGATGTCCGATAATATCGGCCGATAAATGCTTTAAAATGTAATATCGGAAATTATCGGTATTGTTTTTTTTATTATCGGTATCGTTTTGGTTTTTTTGTTGGTTTTTTTTGTTTTTTTTCTCAAATCAACATACAAAACACAAGATACACTTACAATTAGTGCACCAACCCAAAAAAAACTCCCTCCCCCACTCATTCACACAAAAGGGTTGTTTCTTTCTGTTATTAATATTCTGGTTCCTACATTAAATATCAATATATATCAATACAGTCTGCAGGGATACAGTCCGTAAGCACACATGATTGTGCGTGCTGCTGGTCCACTAATAGTACTAACCTTTAACAGTTAATTTTACTCATTTTCATTAATTACTAGTTTCTATGTAACTGTTTTTATATTGTTTTACTTTCTTTTTTATTCAAGAAAATGTTTTTAATTTATTTATCTTATTATTTTTTTTTATTTTTTTTTTTAAAGGACCTTATCTTCACCATACCTGGTTGTCCAAATTAGGCATAATAATGTGTTAATTCCACGACTGTATATATCGGTATCGGTTGATATCGGTATTGGTAATTAAAGAGTTGGACAATATCGAAATATCGGATATCGGCAAAAAGCCATTATCGGACATCCCTACTTATAATATGTAATCTATTGTCACATTTCTAGTACTTTTTTATTGTCCCATCTCTAGCACTTACAGTATTGTGTGTAATATATTGTCATATTTCTTGTACAGTACTCCCAGTATAGTATGTAATACACTGTCCCATTTCTAGTACCCATGCAATATACTGTCACATTTACTTGAGTAACATATGATGTAATATTTGATCATATTTCTGCCGTTTTTACTGAAACAACGATTGTAATGACACAGACAATACATGTATGGAGAAATATGACTTCATGTTATTGTTTCGTGTTTGATAAAGGGCATCATGGTGAGTTCAAAGTATTTTGAGTTAATAGTGGAGAAAGGGAGAGTGTATCAAATGTGCTGACAGCAGCAACATGGTGGATGAAGATGAAGATGAAGATGATGCTGATGATGGTGGGTGGTGGCGGGAGTTTTTCCCGCCCCTTCTTCTTCTCCTTCTTCTCCTTCTTCTTCTTGCACTTCTTCTTCTTGTCGCCGTTGTAGTAAAGTGTTTTGGAGCCAAAGGCTGACAAAGTGATGGATGTGGACGTGCGGAAAATGAAGTGTGTTGTTTGACGGAGCCACGATGAAGAGGACGAGGACACACACGTCGGACAGAGGCGACAATTAAAGCCGCCATGTTGCTTGGAGTCTTTACGGAAGTCTTTTTCATCAGTGGAAGTATGAACATGGACAACATGGTGGAGGTTAGCGCTCACTGACTATTTCACGCGTGTGTGTACGAGAGAGTGTGTGAGAGTTGAAAGAGTTTTGATGTGGACGTTAAGTAGTCCACAGAGGAGTAGCGGCATGGGCAGTGACGTGGCGGCGGCACACGCCGGGGCACTGTCCTCCTCCCTGGACACGGAAGACATACACTCCTTCAAGCAGGACCCGCTGGTGCCGCTCATGGACACTTTGGAGCCTGCACGGACTAGAGAAGCTCCTTCTGGGGACAAACTCATCTTCTCCACGGCGGCTGGGATTAGAGACTCTCATGCGGAGAACCACCAGGAGCCTCCTCCCACGAACCCGGTACCGGTACCGCCGCTGCAGGTACGACCTCAGAGATCTTATCGTATTTTAGTTTGTCTTATCTCCTCTTATCTTATTAGCTGGATACTACACACCTGCATTCAATTAAATCAATAATCATAATAAAAATAACTGGAATAATATTCACGTTTGTATGAAACGGAGGAAAACACACACAATTAATAATAATAATTATAATAATAATAATAATAATAATGTGTGTGTTACCACAGCACGCAAGTGTTCAACGTGGAAGCCACGAAAAATAATAATAATTAAAAAAGAAAATATTTGAAAGGAGATATTTTTTTCTTATCAAGAAAATAAGTATATATAATAAACTCGCTGTAATATAAATACAATATAACAAGACATCCATAAACGTGGATGCATATGCAAAAGTGCAATATATTTATCTCTACAGTAATCTATTTATTTATATCTGCACCTTATTGCTCTTTTATACCTGCACTACAACGAGCTAACGCAATGCAATGTCGTTTCTTATCTGTACTGTAAAGTTCAAATTTGACTGACAATAAAGGGAAGTCTCTGTCTATAATAGTTATGTTAATTTACAGTCCAGCCTGTGTGTGACGCAATAATAAAAAAAAACGTATTCTATTAATTTTCCATGTCGTGAAGCTCATTCATTCTTTCAGATGTTGCCCCCTTGATTCTTATTCAGTATTCCTGAAAATACACCGACAATACATTATGTAAACATGACTAAAACATTCAAATGAGCAGGACGGGTGTTTTGTTTGTTAGAAACGAAAATACAAATAACGGGAATCATTGAGTAATATTTATAATTATAATTACTATTTAATTCATTCATTTATTTGTTAGGGTTGGTGCATATTAATGAACATCTGCAACGATACAGGTGTAAATATGCCAGTTTATAGCACAACTGCGGATTTACATATGCTGTCCTCATGCAGGTACATCAATTTAAAAAAACCTAATACAGAAATAAATACATATTACTATTAATATATAATAACTATAGAAAAACAAACAATTAAAGGGATGCGAGGCATTCTTACATTTAAGTCCTATTTTAGGAAAGAAATTTAGAGTAATGCAAAAAATAAACGTGTGTGTCTGTGTGTGCGTGTGTGTGTTATTCATCAATATCGTGCAATAAATGTGCAATTGTTCAAATGTATGCTAGTTATAATTATATATGCACACCAATTGTACTTACTAAGTACATATATGTATACATGACTCAAATGACACATCGTGAAATATGCTAATAATGAAAACGAATAAAAAACAGTGACAATATGCCTCCTAATTTATAAATTGTCCCTATAATGCAAATGAACATATTCGATCGTGAAAGTATGATGTGTTGATCATGCATTTGCTGCTACTTTGTGAGTAGTTTGTACATATAACGATGCATATATTATACAAACTTCTATTTTAATCATTTAATGATGCATTGATTTCATTATGTTTGTTATAATTATGGATTTGTCCATTAGAGATCGCTGTATAATGTACTGTATTTATAATACAATAGGAGATAAGGTAAGGGGTGTCCAATGTGTGGCTTGAGGGTCATTTGCGGTGCGCAGCCCATTTTATTATTATTAATATGAGTAAAAAAAAATTAAATAACACAACTGGGAAAAAGAGCAAAAAGGTGTCATGTGAGGAGAAAAAATAGACATGCTAATAATAATAATAGTAATAATAATAAGACACTTGACATACACTTTGACTTATTTAATTCAAATTTGCATTGAAATATATAAAATGTATTTCTTAGACTTAAAAACAACAACTAAATGACAAAAATGAAAATGATCCAACTCCCATATTATTGTTCACTAAGTTTAGACATACTGAGTCATAAATAATTAATGTTATATATAGATGTTATATATTATATCTATCTATCTAGAGAAATCGTTTAGTTGTAGCTTCCTTGCAAGTCATTAAACAAATGACACATACACCAATTATACATATGAAACCAAGTCCATACTAATAAAATTACAACTATTCATAATTATTACTGCTCATTTCCCACCATTTTAGCTGCTGTTGTTTTTTTGTTTTTGTTTTTTTTAGTTTTTCGTGTTAGGTTAGAATGTTAAAGTAAGCCGCGAGCCAATAAGAAACAGGCTGCGGGCCGCATTGAAACTTTTCATCTGAATTTTACGAATGATAATATATCTAGTGAATATGAACTTATTCATGTGTCATATCTAACCAGGCGACAGTTTTTGTTGTGGATATAAAAAGCTTCGTAAAAGTTTTGGGGGTTTTTTTAAATAAAAAAAAAAGTCTTTTTTAGGGTCCTGCCGGTCACCGGACTACCTCTTTCTCTGTTCTGGACATTCTGGACCCAAACAAGTTCACTAGTCGGCGACATGACAACCACCGCGGTGAGCAAGGCCAGGAAAACCGGAGAGGATCCAGTGGAGGATCCAGTGGAGGATCCACAGGAGGATCCAGTGGAGGATGCGAAGCGGGCCTGGAGCCCAACGGCGACGCATATTCGCAGGGTTATCACAGTAAGTCACATTGATTTAATCGTTTATGACATTAACGCAACATAATTCCATCATTCTTATATATTTTTTCGTTTAATGTAATAATGAAATATAAAAGTATTATTTAAAAAATTACACTTTTCCTGGCAGTGAAATATAATAACACTATTATATATGATATTATATGAGGCCTCCTCTAAATCATCTAATGACACCACACCAGCATGAGTTAATTGATAGTTTCGTTTTATTGCTACTCAGTAAAAATGATAACCGTTTTTTTCTCGTTCGGTCTTCAGACAATATTAAAAATAAAAAATAAAAAAAGAATAAACGCAGTCAATTTGCGTCGGCCTTTCCCAATTCCGCAATACTAAAAACGGTGGTATATGAATGCATGTATGAAAGTACACAATTTAATTCATTTATTTAATTATATATCCCAAATAGAATTTATTCGACTCGGAGTAATTGATTTCCTTCTATGATGCAGTTTATTGATAATAGCGCAGACAATTCAGTATTGTTAAGTAATTCATGTTTCATGTAATTTTGAAGAACATTATATTAATTTAACTGTAGGGCCTACAACACACATTTTTTTACTTTTAAGTACCAATGAATTTGTTAAATATTAATGAACAATTATTGTCCTGCCAATTTTGACAGGTTTCATTTTTAATCTTCCATCCATGTATTTCCGGACAAGCGGGATATATTTGAGGAAAATAAATACAATGAAAATACTTCAGAAAATTACCAAATACAAAACAATATAATTAGAAGAACACAATTGTGCAAATATTCAAACATAACTTAGTTGATATTTTCTTGTAAACACTTTTTTTTAAAAACCTCAATTAAAAGCAATAACGAAAGGCAAACGCGTCCAAAGTGCAATGTGGGGACCATTTGTGGACTGCAGCTGTTTTATTTTTGTGCACGTTGTAATGCATATTCTAAAAATACAATAAACAGGAATATTAACACAAAAATACAGCAAAAGTGTGAAAAAAAGCAAAAACATAATATAGGGAGAACTGTTGAAATGTTACTAATAATACAATTGTTACGTATACTTGCAGGCTGGTTTTTTTATATATATATATTAGTCATTAGCACAACTTTAAAACAAATATTAGAATGGTTTACACATCTTTTTGATTTGTCAGTATGGAAATCATTTGCGCAAACAAGTCTTTATTTTGTCTTTAACAAAAAATACAACAATTGCTGTAATAAACTCAACTCAAATGAATGATTCATCTTTTTTAACTAACATATATTCACCTCTCTACTACTTACAGTATGCAAAATACTGTCACATATAATATTTTAAGTACAGTTGTTAAATAACAGTAATATACTGTCACATTGTAATATTTGAATAACATATACGTATGCAATACACTGTCTGCAGTACTTATAGTATTTGATATACTATTACTTTTGCAGTACTTCCCCATCCATCCATCCATTTCCTATCGCTTATTCCCTTCGGGGTCGCGGGGGGTGCTGGAGCCTATCTCAGCTACAATCGGGCGGAAGGCGGGGTACACCCTGGACAAGTCGCCACCTCATCGCAGGGCCATTTGCAGTACTTGAATAACATAATAACATATGTGATATCTGGTCATATTTCAACTAGGCCTACACTACTTTAATAACGGCAATGTACTCTCACATTTTCTGTACTTGAATATCATACTGTATATTGTCACAATTGTTGTACTTGAATAACATATAATGTAAAGGATATAAAGTTATACATAATTTATATGGTCATATTTTAAGTACAACACTTGAATAGCATTAATTACATAATGTCACATTTTTAGCACTTGAATAACTAATATACTGTTATATGTCCAGTACTTGAACAACTTAGTAGACGGTCCTATTTTAATAGTCGTGATGGCACCGCTGCATTTTCAATTGCAATTAAAAGATGGTTGTCCTCATGAGTAGCGTTAAAGTGAATCTACCATTATGTGTTAGAAAATATTAAAGGTTCAGAAATTTGTGTTGAACATGTCATGTGACCCGTTAGAATCCACATTCATTTAAAGTAAAATAATGATGATAACGATTTCATAAAATATTACTAATTGATGTGAAATATGTTACATATAGTATGCAACATTGTTCATGATAAATGTATAATTTGACATGTTTTAATGCAGTGCAAATGTATTTTGAATTGAAAAAGAACATATATTGATGTCAAATCACTGAAACATTGACATTTATTGGTGTATTATTTGCATTTTTGTTATTGTGATGAAGTTGTCACATCAGACTTTCAATAATTTAATCGTTAAACATAGTGATATTTTTGTAACTTGTTTTCTATAAATGTGTAGATTAAAAAGTTTATATAATAGTAATTTTAAATATAGTACACATGCACACACAGAAATCTTTTAACCAAGCTTTATTTTGTTTTCTAATAAATTAAAAGACACAAAGACTTTCCTCAGCAGAATAAACATAAAATATTGTTCTTAAAATACATATTGTTGTAGTGTTTAAATATAATTATCTTCTTCCATTTTATTTTTTGTAAAGTTTTTAGAGTGTGGTTTATTTTAATGCTCAAGGAATCCTGTTCATATTTATTGCTCTGTGCTAAGTGGGTTCAATCTGCACAAAATATTTGTCATTCAAATGTTAAGTGCAATACAAATAAAATCTATTATTATTATTGTTATTGAATAGTTTAGTTGCTCAGACAGCAATGTGTTTTTACTAGTTTAGATTGGGGTATAAAGTTTGTAATGGGGAAAGTCATTAATGTCTTTTGTACTGTCAGCCCTTTGAGACACTTGTGATTCAGGGCTATATAAATAAACATTGATTGATTGATTGATTGATTGATTGATACTGTTAGCTTTTAACATAGCTAGCGATTAGCACGGTAGTTGCCAGGTAGCAATTAGGGCGCTAACTACTAGCTACCAATCAGTGGGCTAGCTGGTAGCTACTGAACAGCGTGCTAGCTGCTAGCTATTAATCAGTGCGTCAGCTGCTAGCTACAGTACTGATCAGCATGTTGGCTGTTAGCTTGCTGGCTGCTTCTGGAAATGAGCTGTTTCACCGTGTTGTGAGTTTATCGAACTGCGGAAATCGATCACAAAATTATTGTAATTAACATATGAAACGTTAATATTAATCACTGGAAGTTTTACCACAGTTTATCATTAACACCGGTAATTGTTATATCCCTCCTTATATAACTGTAACATGACGAGCACTCCTAAATGTTTCTTCACTAAGGAACTTGATGCTCAAAGTTGTAGAACACTTTTTATTACAATGTTTTTGTTGGGTAAATACAAATAATATTTTGTATACCTTATCTATAAAACGTACTATACAGTATTCAGTACCTTCAGCCTAAATAAACAAATAAGTTGAGAAGAAAATGTCCCTCATGTACAATGAAGACACTTTGAGGGTACTACAATATTCAGTACAATCTTGGTGCAACATATAATGTATACAGTCAATGATGCAACAGTACTTTAAGTAAGGAGGCAGGCAACTAAAATAAATAAGGTGTACTGTAAAGGTATTTGATTGGTGTACACATGTACCAATCATACGTATGCAACAATTCTTACATCAAACAAAAAACAACAACTTCTTAAAGCCTGAACCATTTTTTTTTTTTAAATATCAAATGAATAGTCTTTTAGTAAACAATATGTAAATGATGATGTTGGTATGAAAGTAAATAATTTGATGGTTCAGTGTAGATATGAAAAAGTACATATATTGACTAATGAATAAGAATAAAAGTGAGTTTTTGTGGTAAAGGAATGATACTTGTATCAGTGTTAGCTTTCAAACACTACTAACTTTGTTGCATTATTGTTTTATTTATGTAATTATACAAGACATATGCTGCTCTCTGACATCTTACTGCTTTTACATATTACAATGTTTGTACTTTAAATTGTCTTCTGATTTCATCAAATTATTTTGATTGGGTTTTGAAATAACTTTCTTAGATATGTGTTTATTTGTATTTATCAATTACCTTTGTAACACAGGCATGCCCCATACGGCACTTTTATACATAAACAAAACTATTTGTATACTGGAGATATATTTGTTAAGTGTTTGATAAATACTGAGTCAAAAGACAATTTATCAAAGAAAAGAGAATTTATTATTACATATATCCTTAAACCAAATATGTCATGAAAGTACTTTTGTATTGTGTTTCCCATACATTCCTTTATTTAGTAGTGGCAGTCAAAAGACAAATGGACAATATAGTCACAAATAGTCATATTTTACGCTTTTCAATTATCCTCTTTATGACAAGAGTACTGTGCTGTTTTTATTTTTAAGTACCTACTTTAAAAACACATGAGTCAAAGATTATCCATATGACAGGAGCACTCTGCTGTTTTTAGGAATCTGTTTAAAGTATTTAAACTACTTACCGTTGAACAGGTGTCTTCATTTAGAAATGATATGAAAGCATGTGTTTATCACAAAGATGATTATTTATTGAACACCAAAATAAATAGTGATCAAATATACTGTAAACAAAGGGACTCTTACAAAATTGATGAAAACACATTTACATAAATTATTAATTATAATTTTTTGTAAGTGAAACTGCACTTCTTTTGAAATTTTGCATATAGTTCACAATCCTTATAAGGGACCAGAAGACAAAAGTTTTTAGTTTTTTTTCGCTTTCTAACATATAGAAATCGGCTCGTTCTTGGTGGCTAGCAATTCAGCTAATTGGGCTAATGGGAGCAATCACTTCTACCACTAAATCACTTTAAAAATGCTTTCAAAAACCGTCAACAATATTTCATTTACGTTCTGGAACCTGTGTAATAACCAAACTGTAGCGACATTGTTATTTTAAGAGCGAACACTGAGGAACTCTCTTTCCAGCGTAGTAATACATCGGCGTGTTTCGCTATTAGCCGTAGAAGCCAACTACGGTAAGAGATAAGCTAGCTACTGCGTCAGCACAAAACACATTTGAGTTTGTAATGCACAACACAATTTGAAATAACACCAATCTGTACTGACTGAAAAACATGAACAATCATATTACAGTAACTGTAAAGTATTAGCCAACATTTAATGTTTTGTTTGTATATAGCTAGCCAGACAGTGTATGCTGTCTGTCATGATACATCCATGACCTGCTGCGTGTATTATGATTAATATAAAGTGTGACTCACTCGATGGACAGTTGTCTTTTTGGTCCAGCTAGCCAGGGACGTTTTTTCCAGTTAATTATGGGCAATCACTCCATTTATGTCGAAATAGCTTGGCTTCAAGTTCCACATTTTGCAGCTTTGATTCACTTTCACCTCATTCTCTCGGCTTCCGTCTGATCCAACGTCTCACTCTCCCTTCGCACTGGTTTCCAGAAGCAGTAGTTCATCCTCCATAAAGATTCAAAAAGATAAGGTTGTGAATCTTCATTTGTCCAACAGTAGTTGTCTTTGTTGTTTGTCACTAAGTCTGCCATGGTTAGAACACACTTGCGTGTTTTTATCCGGCAGGGGTTATTGCCAGATGTCAGAAATGCGCTGCTATGGAAATGGAAATAATTGCGCCGCAGAACTAGTTACGGCAATGATTAAAATGACCAAATTACGGTAAATATTGTACATATTACATATTGTTATGAACGCGTCTGTTACTACACTTTATATATATATACATATATATATATATATATATGTATATATATATATATATATATATATATATATATATATATATATATATATATATATATATATATATATATATATATATATATATATACAGTATATATATATATATATATATATATATACATATATATATATATATGTATATATATATATATATATACATATATATATATATATACATATATATATGTATATATATATATACATATATATATATATACATATATATATATATATATATATATATATATATATATATATATATATATATATATATATATATATATATATATATACATATGTATATATATATATATATATATATATATATATATATACATATGTATATATATACCGTAATTTCCGGACTATAAGCCGCTACTTTTTCCCCTTGTTCTGGTCCCTGCGGCTTATACAAGGGTGCGGCTTATTTACTGCCTGTTCTTCTCCGACACCGACGGAGAGGATTTCGGTGGTTTTAGTACGCAGGAGGAAGACGTTCTTCTCCGACACCGACGGAGAGGATTTCGGTGGTTTTAGTACGCAGGAGGAAGACGATGACACAATGATTAAAGACTGACTTTTCATATACCGGTAGGCTGGTTATTTTGATAACGTACAGGCGAGCACTTTGTATTACTTTGCACCGTTGTATTATTTGTACTCTGCACGAATGCTGTTCGCCATGTCAAAGATGTGAAAGTTTGATTGAATGATTGAAAGATTTATTGTTAATAAATGGGACACTTTGCGTTCCCAAACAGTCATCTCTGTCCCGACAATCCCCTCCGAGGTAGCAGGAACCCCTATATACTACGCTAATTACACATCAAAACCCTGCGGCTTATAGTCGGGTGCAGCTTATATATGGAGCAATCTGTATTTTCCCCTAAATTTAGCTGGTGCGGCTTATAGTCAGGTGCGGCTTATAGTCCGGAAATTACGGTATATATATATATACAATATATATATATATATATATATACAATATATATATATATATATATATATATATATATATATATATATATACAATATATATATATATATATATATATATATATATATACTTGCAGTGTGTATATAAAACGTTGATGGAGGGTTTTGAAGTTGTTTTAGAGGGCTTTGAAAGCTACAACAGTGACTCCCATTAGCCGCATCTTCCAAGCGTCTTTTATCATCTTTAAAATCCCCTCCACTCCAAAAAAAGACGTGTGTTCTTGTCTCTTATAATGATTGTGAACGATAGGCAACATTTAAAAAAAAGTGATGTTCCCCTTTAATGAACGTATCAATGACTTTTGCTCCAGACTTCTTCTTATTGTTTGAGCTTGTCATGCGTCACTCAGTCAACCGACTGACACATTACTGCCACAAATAGTGGGAAAGAGAGTCAGAATCAGAATCATATTTATTGGACAAGTATGTTTAACCTATAAGGAATTTAATTTTGTAGACTACAACTGAGCACAGATGCGGCCCATACGGACCAGATGTTTTAACAGATCACGGCCCGACAATAATCCATTGGACAAATTGAGTCAAAAACAATGTGAACAATCCAACGCTTACTGTTTTTGTAAACCCCAAATTTTCTGAGATTCTATCAAAAGAAGGTTGGAAATATCTTTAGGATAACTGAAATAAACAAACCATTGCATGATATTAAACATTTTTTAGTTTCACCTGTGTGTCCTGTGTGTGTGTGTGTTTATACATGTATAAATATACACTTATACACATATATAAATACATATATATATATATACTCATATATTTATATATATATATATGTACAATCAATATATGTGTACAATTAATATATATATACAAATATATATATATATATATATATATATATATATATATATATATATATATATATATATATATATATATATATATATATATATATATATATACATACACACACACACATATATATGTATGTATGTACAGCCTTGCCCCCGGCCAAATTAATTTAGCCCAATGTCGTCCACCGAGTCTAACAGTTTTTTGAGACAGTAATATGACTCAAGTAAAAGTAAAATGCATTGTAGTCATGCAAATAATTACTTGAATAGAGTGAATATTCAGTGAAAAACGGCTTAAGTACTGATTACTGGTGAGTAAGTTCTGATTTATTTAGTAGCTATTTCTAATGGTACTTGCACTACAATTGTAGTTGGTGTGTGTGTGTGAGTGTGTGAGTGTGTTTGTGTGCGTGTGTGTGTGTGTGTGTGTGTGTGTGTGTGTGTGTGTGTGTGTGTGTGTGTGTGTGTGTGTGTGTGTGTGTGTGTGTGTGTGTGTGCATGTGTGTGTGTGTGTGTGTGTGTGTGCATGTGTTTGTGTACAATTTGTGAGGGAGACAGAAATCCTACTACAGCATGTTCTGTACAACAAAAGATGCTCATTTTACAGTCACTTATGACGCTACAACAGGGCTAAAACATGAAAAAAAGTAAACGTCACTAGTGCTTATGTTTGATTGGTGAAATAGAGTCATGTGACCGTGTTTGCACAAAGAAATCTCTCTAACAAGCTAAATGAATGGGTCTTTCCAAGGAGTATTAAATAGGTTATACATTAATAATTTGATATAAAAGAAAGTCAATGTAACGGAGTAAAAGTAATGTTTCTTTTTCACAAAAATATTAATGTAAAAATTAAAAGTTTGTTGCATTAAAACTACTCTGACTAGTCAAATTTATCCAAACGAAGACTTAAGCAAATGTAGTAACGGAGGGGATGTTGCTCCGATGCCCCACCTCTGGGCATCTGACCCAACACTACTATTCATCCAATAGCCACCTGTGGTGTCTAGCTACCATGTTATAATAATAATAATAATAATAATAATAACTATTATTATTATGATAACTTTTGAAAGACGTTTGAATTTGTGATGTCATGAATCAATTTAAGTGGACCCCGACTTAAACAAGTTGAAAAACGTATTCGGGTGTTACCATTTAGTGGTCAATTGTACGGAATATGTACTTCACTGTGCAACCTACTAATAAAAGTCTCAATCAATCAATCAATCAATCAATGTTCTCAGTGTTTAGCTCGAGGAAGAGCCTGTCGTCATTAATGTACATTACTTACTTTAACCTTACTTTACAAGAACTGAACGTCCACATGTTAATATTGTCACTTACTTTTTAAGCCTTTACTTTCAGACTGGTTTCCTCTGTAAATCATTTCTCTTTCTTAAGAGACTAAATGCTCAATTTATTATCTTCATAGTCTTGTTCAGTGTGTTTTTGACTAGAAAACATACATATTTTCCCAACAATAACACTCTTTCAATTGTTATTCTAAACAAGCAGGTTGGGTTAAAGTATGGACTGTGTCCATGCAAAGCAATTAATTTCTTTACTGAATACTTAAAGGGGAACTGCACTTTTTGGGGGGGAATTTTGCCAATCGTTCACAATCATTATGAAGGACATGTATTTATTTTTAATGTGTTCTAAATAGGGGTTAACACGGTGGAACAGGGGTTAGTGCATGTGCCTCACAATACGAAGGTCCTGAGTAGTCCTGAGTTCAATCCCAGGCTCGGGATCTTTCTGTGTGGAGTTTGCATGTTCTCCCCGTGACTGCGTGGGTTCCCTCCGGGTACTCCGGCTTCCTCTCACCTCCAAAGACATGCACCTGGGGATAGGTTGATTGGCATCACTAAATTGGCCCTAGTGTGTGAATGTGAGTGTGAAGGTTGTCTGTCTATCTGTGTTGGCCCTGTGATGAGGTGGCGACTTGTCCAGGGTGTACCCAGCCTTCGGCCTGAATGCACCTGAGATAGGCTCCAGCACCCCCCGCTACCCCAAAAGGGACAAGCGGTAGAAAATGGATGAATGGATAGTGTTCTAAATATTAAACAAATGCGATCAAAAGTCTGCTTCCAATGGGAGCCGCCCTATTCTGCCTATAAAGCCCTTAGAAACATACAAACACTTCCATTAAGATTTTATATACATGATGTAAGTATATATGTAATGTAGTAACAGGCTCATGCACAACATTTAATATTTACATATTTTTATAATTTTAGGCATACAGTACGCAGCGCATTCATTTTAAAAACGCATTACAACCTTCGCTTTTTTTAACAACATCACTGATTATTACTCACTGCAGACTTTATGAGAGCCAACAAACATAATAAATCATCACTTACTGTACAATGTCATCTGTCATTAGGATGCCGCCTGACAGGATGTTCATATATTCCCGTTTAGATGAAGAATGACTCATAATCCTCGCGAAGAAACAAGCATATTTTTGTGTCGTTCTCGCCATTTCCGGGTCTAAATTGGCTGTCAAAGTGTACCGACTTGTCAGATTACATCCTCGTCCTTCTCCAATCCAGGTGAGAGGCATGATTTAAGATCTACAATAAAGTTTGACGAGCAAGGAAACGAGGAAGCAGCAGACCACTCGATGATGTAAACATAGGCACACAAGCTTGTGATCACCGCGCTGCTATACATAGTTTGTCTGCGTTAGCGCTTCTAATAACATTACCACTAATACTTGGTTAATATTCAAATCAGGAAATGTAAATGGAGTATTGTTGGCGCTTTTTGGATGTTTTTCAATTGGGTTTTAGGGGCCATATAGAGCCGACTTTTATTTATGTTTATTTACAAGTTAGAATGCATTATTAAAACAATCCATCCGTCGTCATGTCCTTCATAATGATTGTGAACGATAGGCAAAATTCCCAAAAAAGTGCAGTTCCACCTTTAAGTGTTTTCAATGCCAGTCAGTCAGTGTGACAAAGACATAACATCTCTGTTGAACATTTGGAGAGATGCAAAACGTGCACGCCTGATGCATTGGTATGTTTGTTTTTGACCAAGCTTGCTGTTTTGCACACAGCAGCTCTAGAAAACGATGCCCTCCGCTTAAGAGCGCATAATGCTTGTCTCCCCTCCAAAAGGTGGAGACATCCAATAAGAAAGAAAAGTGTCACTCAGCCGACCTGCACACAGCATAGTCAGAGCTCTGCTCACAGAAGGAAGTGTTTGGACTGAGGTCAGAACTCGGAGCTTTGCCACGGTCACTCAGTCAGTGTGATTCTGATTTACATTTGTCTGTAATTATTGAAGGGTTAAATGAACCTCCTGCAAGTTCCGATTTCTTGGACCAAGACTTGGATGAAGTCTGCAATATTATATTGAATATTATAGTCTACATTTTGTCCCTATTATGAGTTTAGACACTCTTGGCTTATTACGCCAAATTTGGTGGTTCGCTTCTTCACCATCACACTAACTTTCTTACTTCCGATTGTTAGTGGTCAGGATGTCGATCTCCCAGCGGCGTTTAAACATGCATGTCAACCGTCTAATCAAAACATATGTTTGCTTCTTGCGCAAACAAAGCAGGAGCAACAACGTGTAACAATATATTAACTCCTTATTGCCCAAACGTCACAACCCTGTTACAAATATTACTTCAAGTAGTGGTGAAAACGCTCGCAACTTAAAGCATGACAAGAAGTCGAGAGAGCGCTCTTATCTCAAAGTAATTGTATATGAAACTCTGTCTTTCAACCTTTTGAAGTAGAGGTATTGTTTTTTGCTTTTTGAAATTAAAACAAGCGGATTTTTTTCATCAGAAAGTGTGTAAGTGACGCTGACACGAATAATATCAGAAAAAAGAAGAATTTCTTCAGGTAGGCCAATATTTGTTTAGAAATGAATTTCCAGGTCCTTCACATGCACCAAATTCCTGTCACCTTTCCCTTCTTCTTCACTTCACCTTCTACAGTATTTATATTTATTGATATATACACTAATTGGTTTTTTTTTAGGTTAAATTACGAGGAATAATTAAAACAATGATTGCAAATTCATGAAATCACAAATTGATACAATGTTAAATAGCGTCAAAACATTGCAACTTTTAACACAACTTTGTAAAAAAGCTGCTGCAAATTCAAGCTTTTTAGGCCACAACAATCACAAAAATCCCCGGAGGGACTGATAAATGTCCACTAATGTTTTGGAGGCAATCAACTTTCGACCAACAAGTACATTTTGTAAAAACATGCAAAACAATCTGAATAAATTGTTCCAGTTGATGAGTGTTACAGATTAAATGTGTTCTTTACTACTGGTGTAGATATGGAATGTCTCATCTTCATTGTCTTACGTTGCAGAAAACTTTGGCTACAGAAGTCCAGATGAGGACGTCTACAACGAAGCTGGTACTCCAGACTCCGACGCACCAGATGGGCTTTACAGCAGCGAGGAAAGCAGTTCGGCTCTGCATTTCAGCGGGGACAGAGATGTTGGCCAGCAGAGCCCTCAGGACTCCAGCAAAGACTCAAAAAGCCCCAGAAGAGGCTCTGCGGGTCAGCTCATCAGCGTGCAGCCTAACGGGGGCCACGGTGGGCAAGGAAAACCTAAACGGAAACGCTCAGGCACGGACTCCAAGTCGGGCAAACCCCGCCGAGCACGCACTGCCTTCACCTACGAGCAGCTGGTGGCGCTGGAGAACAAGTTCAAGTCCACTCGCTACTTGTCTGTTTGCGAGCGGCTCAACCTGGCGCTGTCGCTGTCCCTCACCGAGACCCAGGTCAAGATCTGGTTCCAGAACCGCCGGACCAAGTGGAAGAAACAGAACCCCGGCGCAGACACTTCGGCTCCTACCAGTGCAGGAGGCGGAGCAGGCGGGGGAGGAATGGGTGGCGCTCTGGGCGGCCTCAGCCCGCTAAGTCCGTCTCCCCCAATCAGCGGGCACCTGGCCTTACATACCGGCTACGCAACTGGACACCATCACCCTCCTGCGGGCAGCCTGGTCCAACTTCCTTTCCTCACCACCAGCCATGTTCTGTCTCCTTTCATGCTGGGGACGCAGAGCTACGCTGCACCTGCCTTCTACAGCTCACACCTGTAGGTAGACGCACATGCACGAGGACTCTCTGAGCCGAGGGACTGACGTGTTTCAGCCAACCAACAAATGCTGATTCAGCTCCTTTTTAAGACAAAGCTTTAATTTTGATTGTTTGGACTGAATGTGAATATTGTACATATTGGATTGCCATAGTGAGAAAATATAAAATGTTAGATACGGAATGATCTATTATTAAAAATACCGTGTTGCTTCAGCAGTGTTTTCCTTTCACCTTTCTGTTTTTCAAGTTGTTGACATGAAGTTAGGATCGACTGATCTTTGATAATAAACAAAGATAACGACAAAAGATGCATGTGTGTTTTTCATCAACCTTCTAAAAGTACACCGAATGCCAAGGATGTTCAAAAGCAGTATTGTCCAAAGCGTGGCCTGCAGCTCGATTTTAGTTGGTCCGCAACACATTCTAAAGATGAAGTAAACACGTCCAGGAGTAGAACATAACAAAAACAAATATGGAAAAAATAATCTGGTCCAATCTCCCTGAAAAATGAGACTCCATAACCAAAATGGCCTACAACCTCTCTTTTCTTTTTTTTTAATGATTGTCACACACACACTAGGTGTGGTGAAATCAACTTCTGCATTTGACCCATCCCCTTGTTCACCCCCTGGGAGGTGAGGGGAGTAGTGAGCAGCAGCGGTGGCCGCGCCCGGGAATCCGTTTGGTGATTTAACCCCCAATTCCAACCCTTGATGCTGAGTGCCAAGTAGGGAGGTAATGGATCCCATTTGTATAGTCTTTGGCGTTTGAACTCACGACCTACCGATCTCAGGGCGGACACTCTAACTCCATTCTTCCATCCATTTTCAAGCAGTTGTCTCTCTCCAGGTGGCTGGAACCTATCCCAGCTACATTCGGGCGAAGAAGGCGGGGTACACCCTGGACAAGTCGCCACCTCATCGCAGGGCCAACACAGTGATCTCTAAAGATTTCCATGATGAATATGAGTAAACATTTTATCCCAGATTTTCTATTGTGTTAAAAAACTAAAAAATTTGTTAGTTGGTGGTATAATAATAATATAAGCAAAGAGTAATAAGAATAAGAGCTTTAATATTTTAAGGGGGTTGTATTAGGCAAGGCATTTTTATTTAATAGCATTAATATGCTCAACAATCCAAAGTGCTTTACAGATGCATCACAATTAAATATTTTAATTGAGATTAATTGCATTTTGTTCATAGTTAACTCAAACTTAAAGGCCTACTGAAATGATTTTTTTTAATTTAAACGGGGATAGCAGATCCATTCTATGTGTCATACTTGATCATTTTGCGATATTGCCATATTTTTGCTGAAAGGATTTAGTATAGAACAACGTCGATAAAGTTCGCAACTTTTGGTCTCTGATTAAAAAAAAGCCTTGCCCTTACCGGAAGTAGCGTGACGTTGTCAGTTGTTCACTTCCTCATATTTTCCTATTGTTTTCAACGCAGCTAGAGCTATTCGGACTGAGAAAGCGACGATTACCCCATTAATTTGAGCGAGGATGAATTGATTGATTGATTGAGACTTTTATTAGTAGGTTGCACAGTGAAGTACATATTCCGTACAATTGACCACTAAATGGTAACACCCGAATAAGTTTTTCAACTTGTTTAAGTCGGGGTCCACATTCGTGGATGAGGAACGTTAGAGTGACAAACTACAATGCAGTGAAATGCATATCTTTTTTCGCTCTGACCGTAACTTAGGTACAAGCTGGCTCATTGGATTCCACACTCTCTCCTTTTTCTATTGTGGATCACAGATTTGTATTTTAAACCACCTCGGATACTATATCCTCTTGAAAATGAGAGTCAAGAACGCGAAATGGACATTCATAGTGACTTTTATCTCCACGACAATACGTCGGCGAAGCTCTTTAGCATGAGCTAACGTGATAGCATCTGTCTCAAATGCAGATAGAAACAAAATAAATAAATCCCTGACTGGAAGGATAGACAGAAGATCAACAATACTATTAAACCATGGACTTGTAACTACACGGTTAATAATTCTCAGCCTGGCAAAGCTTAACAATGCTGTTGCTAACGACGCTAAGGCTAACTTAGCAACTTAGCAACCGGACCTCACAGAGCTATGATAAAAACATTAGCGCTCCACCTACGCCAGCCAGCCCTCATCTGCTCATCAACACCCGTGCTCACCTGCGTTCCAGCGATCAACGGCGCGACGAAGGACTTCACCCCAACACAGATGTGGTTGGCGGCTAGCATCGGCTGGTGCGTCTGCTATCCAAGTAAGTCCTTCTTGTTGTGTTGCTACAGCCAGCCGCTAATAGACCGATCCCACCTACAACTTTCTTCTTTGCAATCTCCATTGTTCATTAAACAAATTGCAAAAGATTCACCAACACAGATGTCCAGAATACTGTGGAATTATGAAATAAAAACAGAGCGTTTTTGTATTGTATTCAATGGGGAAGCCATACCTCTGTTCCCCTGGCTACGTCACGCGCATACGCCATCCTCCAAAGGCTTTTTCAACCGGAAGTTTAGCGGGAAATTTAAAATGTCACTTTATAAGTTAACCCGGCCGTATTGGCATGTGTTGCAATGTTAAGATTTCATCATTGATATAAAAACTATCAGACTGCGTGGTCGGTAGTAGTGGGTTTCAGTAGGCCTTTAATGGTGACCAATCGCACATAATGTAACATTTCATCATTAAGAAGTGTACCCTAGACAGATCATTTTCAAGTTTTTAACACAAATTAGTTTGCTTTGATGAAATGTTTTTTTTTAACATTATGCTTTTTTTATACAGTTAAAAACAAAAAGGACATACAGACGCTTTTAATGACAATTTAAAAAAATACCTGCAGTGTGTTGGTGTCCTGCAAGATTTTGTATTTTGTAATGGCGACCTTTTTCATTTTGTTAGTGTAAGTTAGGCATAGCTGACATATTCCTTATTTTCTGTATTTTCCTGTCCAGTGCTCTTACTTTTGTTCACTTTCTGTCTGGTTTCACTACTCTGGCCGAGGCGCTGTTTCCCTCACTTGTCCCTGATTGGCAACCTGAGCACACCTGTTTGTGGCTGCCAATCAGGCTCCTTTATAAGACAGCCTGCCCAGCACTCAGGGCTGGAAGATTGCCTCGGTTATGGCCAATGTCACATGTGTTGCTCAACTCCCTGGTGTTAAGCAATAAAATACTTGTCTTACCTGCACATTGCCCTCCTGTCTCTGCATCTTGGGGTCACAACTATTGCAGCAATGCGTGAGCGCGACACATAGCGCTATTATTGTGAAGAGGTGTCTTGACGTGTTTTGACGACGTGACAAGAATAAAGAATACGAATTAGTGACGTGCGATACCACTGATGTTTTTTTCCGAACATGATACTGAGTAAAATTCAGGCTGGTATTGCAAAGCGTTCCGATATCGATACTTTGTGCAAATATGACTTACCATGAATTTAGAGCTGATTTTTTTCATAATGTACCTATTTCTTTGTGCATTTCTGCTCACTATTTTCCCACTTGAGTCTCAACAGTAACTAAACACAGATACTAAGGGTGTGCCTCGCTACCTTAAAGGTGCCATATGTAATAATTTCATGTCAAGTCATCATTTAATGGCCCTGATATGTCAAAAGGCATGAATAAATCATGTTCTTTTCGAATACCTCTATAACTAATAATGGTAGTTCAGCCAGGTTATGCTCATTTCAAAATTAGATTTACAGCCCCGAAATTTTGTTATTGTTTTCATTTCAATGCCCCGTCCTCTACCGTTTGACCAATTAGAAAGTCTGTGAGTGTGTCACATCCAGGTTGCCAGCTACGCACCGCCCTCTTCGTCTAGCTACTGCCACTGGTAAAGTTACTAAACATGTCAGACCTTAATAAATCTAAAAGGTGTTGTTACGATTCTCAACTTATTCATGACAAAGCCAGGAACTAAAGGAGGATTTGTATCGGGGATGCCTTTGAAAGATGGAGATGATTGAAGACGGGGAATATTTTTTTCATGTGATGCCAAACTTGCTAATTTCCTCCTTGATAGGTAAGTCAGGCATTTACATTTTCTTATTACTTGTAATAAATGGAAATGGACATTTCGTATGTAAACTATATTGTCCAATATAGTCTAACAAAACTAGTATGTTCGTGCAACGAATGCTTAGGAGCGAAGCACCATCACACTAGTGTAATGCTTACTTAGCATGCTAGCCCGGTCAATGACACATCGACATATACTGTAGGGTAACAGCGGAAATATATGCCTGTTAGCCTGTATGTCGATGTGTCATCCAATTGACAGGGCAAAATATATTTTCGACAAACAAAACCTATGTGGATATTGGTAATGTTCGTGCCTATTTACGTCTCAATATGCTGAGGAAATGCGTTCCAACATTGGCACGGCTAATTGCGGTTTCTGGCACTGCATGTGCATCAGGCACATATGGAGTGGTATTTGCTTGGCACAATATAATGCTTTACATGTAATGGATTTTTACTTTTGACATGGTAAATAGGCTATATGATTTATACGTAACGTGGTTTTTGCGTGACGTGGGTTGGCTCATAGAATTGCACTCTGCACTGAAAGATGGTGATGTGCGTACATGGAAGAGAATGCCGTGCAACATGGAGGTATGCTGAACAAAATGTGGCGGTAATTTTACTGTTGGCCTTGGCTTGCCATCAAAGTAGGCCTATGCAATATATAATATGTTATATATTATTATATATAATTATTCTGATGGTGATCCATGCGGTCAAACTAGACATTTTAGCAGGGTAATGCCAACAGTCTGTCCCGACTCCCGACGAAAATATTGCTGCGTAACTTTACAAATACATTTGGCTCATCGACATCAGTAAAATGTGGCATAATTACTTAGTAAACCATCTTACAAGAAGCATAAACAAGAGAAACCTACATGGTAGTTGTTTCTTGGAGTAGGATTCGGATTTGGCTGCGTATCTGGCAACCTCAGTCATGGAGAGTGGGAGCGGACTACAGCATTTTGACCGTAATTGCAGTACCATTTCTGGCCACATTACTACATGTGGTACCTTTTTAAATGGCGATCCGATATGCATCTCGATACATGGGTTACGATGCAATTGACTAACAATACTTTTTAAAACATTACGATTCGATGTAAAAGGGAGCTTTGCAAGAGGAAAGAAAAATGGATCATGTCTGAACAATGTCATGTGTTTATTTTTCAAATGGACAAAACAGACAGTCCCTGTATTAATTATGAGCAAAGAGAAGTATCTAAGTAGTAGCTTGGTTGGTAGAGCGCCCGTGCCAGCAACTTGAGGGTTCCTGGTTCCTAGTTCCTAGTCGCTCAAGGACGTTGTGTCCTTGAGCAAAGCACTATACCATTGCTCCTGATGGGTCCTAGTTAGGGTCTTGCATGGCAGCTTTCCACCATCAGTGCGTGAATGTGTGTGTGAATGGGTGAATGTGGAATTTACCAATTGTATCAACTTCACGACATTGCAATTCATAAACTTGACGAAAAAAACTATGTAAACAAAACACTTTTGGAAAGCTAGCAGGTATTTAATGTTGTTTGCTCGGGTAGCAACAATTAAATAGAGAGAAAAGCAAGCTGTGCATCAAGTAGAGGTGGTATAACACCACAGTATACAAATGTAAGATACAATTATGCGCCACCAAGTAAACTAAACGGCAGATTTATTGTGGAAACTCAAATACTTTTCATAGTGTCATTCTGGTGGTTACTGTGCAGCTATGTCTTTATCTTTAGCACAATGAACAGTGTAGCGAATGCTGTTAATACTTTGCAGAGTTGGGGAGGGGAGTCTTTTAAATCAGTTTCCTTAACTTGCCAGTTGGTAGCTCTGCTAGCATTAGCATACTTAGCTCCCTCATGGCCGATTTTTAGTGTCTTCATGCCGTCACCACAAGTGGGTGCTAAGATTAGTCGTGCAGCAGCAACGTTGCTGCTTTCAAAACATTACAAATCGCCATAATATTATCCAACCGACCAATATTTTATACAAAATCTACACTTTAGATTTTATATTCGGGGGTGTGTTGTCTGTAAACTCTTTCGGTGATGTCTGCCATGTTGGTCTGCTGTCAGTCGCAAACGAGAACATTACTACGTCATCACAGAAGTCTGGCAAGATTAGAGAGGCCATATTTTTTTAGCAGAGCTGCAATCAACCCGATTAATGAATTTCCAACTGGATATTGACCGATCCATAGGCTACAAGATTTAGATCAATCGAGAGGCTCGCCATACAATTTATTCATATCTCTAAAGTTAAAATAGTTTTTTGATTTGTACAGATTAATCCCCTCAACAGATACATTATCCTACGCTACGAAATAGACTGAGGATCAAGCAGGACACGCTTATGGAACTCCTAGTTAACGTGTTACCATAGCGTTAACTTGGACAGCCCTAGCATTCATTTAATTTGCCCGAGTGCAGCTGGGATAGGCTGCCGCGATCCGAGAGGGACAAGCGATAGACAATGGATGGATGGATGCGTTGTTACCTTTAACACAAACTGTACATTGATTTTTATGTACAAAATATGTCAAATAGGTCCCCGCAACCTTACATTTTTCTGTACGCAGGCATTGCTGGAAAAAGTTTGGACACCCCTGTTCTAAAGTTAAGTCCTGTTTATGTTTATTTCGAACATGGAAACAAGATTATGCAATATTTGGAGCACTCATTTACAGTGGAATACATCAAGGCAGTGACTAACGGGTGTGGAGATAGTCCATGTTTCAGTTGTTTCTTCTTAACTTTGCACTCGAAAAGACTCTCAAAAAAGCGACCGCATGTCTGCTGCAGACGACTTCAGGATCCAACCAAAAGAATCAGTCACTCTTGAATGCAAGATAAACCAATTCTTCAACTGCCTCACCCTACTCGCAGTGGATGAACTCAGACAGTGATTGAATCGTTGAAGCTAAGGAGCGAAACGTATTTCAACAAAACATTGATGCTGATAAAGATGTCAAATCCAGAATAGGAAACACAAGAACATCATTCAACATACTAAACAAAATCTGGAGAGCAAAAAACATTTCTCTCAAAACCCAACTGAAAATCTTTAACTCAAATGTTAAATCCATCCTGCTCCTGGATCAGAAACATGGAAAACCACCAATAGCATACTCACTAAACTACAGACATTCACAAACCGTTGCCTACGTCAGGTCCTAGGAGTCTACTGGCCAGACACCATCACCAATGCCAACCTGTGGGAACTCGACAAACAAGAACCAGTGGAACTGCAAATCAGGAGAAGGAAGTGGAGCTGGATAGGCCACACACTCAGAAAACCCAATAAATCAATCACCAAACAGGCACTTATATGGAACCCACAGGGAAAAAGAAACCGAGGGAGACCAAGAACAACCTGGAGAAGAAGCACGGAACAGGAGATGAGGGCTGAGGGGCTGTCATGGCAACAACTCGCCCGAAGGGCACAAGACCGGAATGGATGGAAGGCTTTCGTCGACGGCCTATGTTCCTCAGGGAATACTACGGCCTAAGTAAGTAAGTAATGCAAAACAATACAACATTGTCTAAGAAGCACAAGTGGGAGTTTGTAATGTGCTTTGGATACAGTAGTCGCCAGCGGTGTTCAACAGGTTTGGTGCGGCGACACAATTCTGTGGGACTCCAGAAGTGCTAACAAAAACTTCCTCTGCTTTTAATATGCAGGTGAAGTCTGCATGAAGATCATAGAGGATATTAATACAGTTGTAGGGGATTTCCATGTCTTGTAGGAGTTGCCATCAATCATCAATGTGCTGCCGTAGCCGAGAGACCTTGCACAACCCTCCGCCAGCAGTTGGCGTCACCCATGGCAGAGCCCAGCTCTGAAACAAGGATCCCAGTGTCCCGTGCGATTACTTCGGGGTAGGTGAGGCGACCCCTGGTAGATTGTTTCCAAAGGAGGAGCTGTGATATCAGCTCCGTCTTGGCACGGAAGCAGTCACCAGCAAACTGTGCGCAACGTTGGCTCAGACGGGTGCTTGCTCGAAGTAGGTTGCCGTATATTTGGTCCAAGGTGGGATGGGACTGCCACGACAAGCCTTGAACTCTTCGAAGCAGGTTGGTATAGCAACCGTCAAGCCACTTGTGACGGCGCGCATTGAGGGTCCAGGTCTCGGAGCCGTATATGAGGATGAGTTCGATGGTAGACTTGAAGAGGTCTAGCTTAAGTGAATTGGGCAGGTTGGAGTGCCATATGCTGTCCATTTTATTACATGCTTTCCAGGCTTGGGCTTTCCTGGTACGGAAGTCATTACCGGAATCCATGGTCCAGGAACCGAGGTACTTAAAATCGTCAACTTGATTAAGTGGGGCTCCAGATTTGGAGAACAGTTATACAGCAGTTTCGGTTTAGACAAATTCTGTCTTCAAGGAGTTGCAGTGGAGACTAACGCAGTTAGCGGCATCCTCTACAGCCTGGAGAAGGGTCTCTGCATCTGCCGACGAATTGGATGGTATTGCAATGTCATCGGCAATATCTAAATCTGTGATGTATTTCGCCGGGTGTCTGCGGCTAGTTCCGGGCTTAAGTAGCAGCCCCATGTTGTTGTTAGCATCAAGAGAGACGCGGAGGACGTAATCGAGGACGATGATAAAAAGAAAAGGGGCTAAAGTGTCTCCCTGTAAAACGCCAGCGCTGATTTCAAACGACCCAGTTTCTCCGTCAGGGGTGATAACTCCTGTACTGGTATTGGTGTAAAGAGCCTTAACGGTCAGAACAATCTTATCTGGAATACCATAGCGGGGTAAAATGATAAACATGGTCTCTCTGTTGACAGAATCGAAGGCTTTCTTGAAGTCAACTAACAGTAATGGAAGATCTTTCTTTTTTTGTTCCTCATTTCCTCCACTATCCTCCTCACAATGTAATGTTGTGATTATTAGGAATATAAATACAGAAGGGTCATTTCATGTACAGCAGTTATTTTTAATAAGTATGGTCAGTGCATGGATGATCAACATTTATTGTCAATTCATTTCTTTAGTTTACAATACATACATTTATGACACAACATTAATGAAAAAAATATTACCTTAATCTAGTCACATCATGAGACTGTAAGAGTACAAATAAAATACAATAAATCTAGTTAGAGTTATAAATATAGTTATGAGAGCTTGTATTAAAAAAAGCAAACAATCCCAGGCAAACATCAACACTTTCTAAGATGAAATATAAAATATCAACACAAAAGCTGGACCACTGGGGTTCAATGTTTGATATTTAATGAGTAGAATCAGCTTCCTTCCTCTGTGAAGATGATTGTGTGGTCTCTGAGGAAATATGTTTGATCAAGCTATAGGACAGAAGAAGAAATACTTCAAGTGTTTATGTGGTAGAACAAAAGTGATGAAATGTATGAAAGCATTTAGTTGAGAGCGTAGTTGAACTGGTTGGAAAACTTGTCGTGTTTCCTGCTGTCAGCTTTACTCAGCGTCTCAGCGACTCGCCGCATGGAACTCCTGCAAACAGCAAACAAACTTCTTCAGATGATGACAAAACTACAAAAGTACTAAAGACACGCCCAAGTCCAAATAAGAACCGGCGTCCTCTACAGTGGATATTTAATAAACTATCCAGACTGACATAATAGTGACGTCCAAGCAGTGTGACATAGTGGTCGTGGATAAACATCAGAAGACAGCAGTGGTATGTACATACCAAACTGGGAGGTTGACGTACTATTGCATGCAGATATTTACAAATATATATTTAGTCCATGTTTTTGTATTTTGTCTATGAACACTGTAGACCATAAACATTGTCAATGTGTGAAAATATATTGATTGCATATACCGTTACTGTACGACATCACACCATGAATATAAATATCAGAAAACAACGTACTTGTTGAATATTCGATTCTCCAGGCGAGAACGAGATGTGTTTGCTTTGTTCTTCAGATTGCTGAGGTTTGCATATTTACTCTTCTTCTTCTTCTTCTTCTTATTCTTTTTGTCCATCCTGTCAGAACCAAGGTCTTGTCCTGTTTGAATCTCAATGTCACGAACTAACTCTGCATCACACCAGTCTGCAATAAAACATAAACATAACATAAAGATAAACATGGGCGAACAATTCCCGTCAACGGATTGCTGTGCGTTTAGTTTTGCAAATAAATATTGGATTTTGTAACTTTACCTTAGGATTACTGCATGTAAATATGTAGCTTACTGTTTTCATTTTTAAAATTTTCCTTTTATCTTTCTTAATTCAGTGTTTCTTAACCATTGCTGGGCTGTTGTTTCCAAGCTGTTATTTGTATGGGCCGCAACGATACTCAGTTGTCATACATTCTTCCACCACTTGTGGCAGTAATGCATCAGTAAGTTGATTGAATTACAAGCTAAAACTATGAAAAGAAGTCTGAGCAAAAGTCATGAAGAAGTTTCCAAAGGAGTCAGATTATGATTTTTTTCTACATCTAAAACACTTACTTATGGTCTACATAACATGTAATGGTGGTTCTTTTGTCAAAATGTTGTATAGATTATGTTTTACGGTCCATCTTAAAGTCCCTTTCTAACGGTCTCCTCAGGGTGTGCCGTTTTATGGGCGGGTTTATTTATGTGGTTCCACTTCGACTGTGCTTTATCCTCGTCAGCCATGTTGTTATTTTAGCACTTCCGTATTGAGTGTAATGAAAGATATAAGTTGGAACTATACGCTACTTTTTTTATGAAATGGCAACAGCGGGGGATGCATGTGCATGTACGAGCCAGTCTGCCCCACAACGGGATAGAGAAAAAGAAGGAACTTACTGACTATTGCTTCAGACTACAATGATGGACTCGGGCAAAGGTCTTTGGGTAAATTTCAACCATATATGGAAATATTGGCTGATGTCACAACTAAGAAAAACATGGGGAAAAATGCATAACGGCTCGTTTGCCAGAAGTATGGAAGGCAAAATTATTTTATAAATATCTCAGCGATGCCTCCATGGTTTGAGTTCTAATTTTCGAGACGTATGGGGATACCAAATACAAAAAAGCAGGTACCATCAGGTATGAAAAGTTGGTTTTTATTTATTTTGTGATTTGACTGACATAATTCTTGTTATGCATGCAGTTAGTGTAAAAATACAAATCTGTTTTCAAATAATCTGACCATGTTTATTTAGTAGACCTGTTAAATTGTCAGTAGGTAGGCCAAATTATTGAAATACTAATAAATTTAAGATTAACATGGATAATTCAGTGTTAATATTTGTGTGAACTGTACAAGTGGGGCACAAGGTTAAGAAGTTCTGATCCAATTTACAGTAGCTTGTAGTTATTGTATAAAATGTCCCTAAAGTTTGGAGAAATAGGCAAACATATATTATACTACCGTATTTTTCGGATTATAAGTCACAGTTTTTTTCATAGTTTGGCCAGGGGTGCGATTTATACTCAGGAGCGACTTATGTGTGAAATTGTTAACACATTATCGTAAAATATCAAATAATATTATTTAGCTCATTCACGTAAGAGACTAGACGTATAAGATTTCATGGGATTTAGCGATTAGGAGTGACAGATTGTTTGGTAAACGTATAGCATGTTCTATATGTTATAGTTATTTTAATGACTCTCACCATAATATTTTACGTTAACATACCAGGCACATTCTCAGTTGGTTATTTATGCCTCATATAACGTACACTTATTCAGCCTGTTGTTCACTATTCTTTATTTATTTTAAATTGCCTTTCAAATGTCTATTCTTGGTGTTGGGTTTTATCAAATAAATTTCTCCCAAAAATGCGACTTATACTCTAGTGCGACTTATATATGTTTTTTTCCTTCTTTATTATGCATTTTCGGCTGGAGCGACTTATACTCCGAAAAATACGGTATACAGTATTATGGAAAAAATAAAAACAACTTAAAATGTTGTATCACATGATACATTCATATTGTTATAAATAATTGATGTGTATGCTAATGTTATAGCAATACACAATAATATAATTAATGGAAATAGATGTGAAATATTAGTGTTCACTTAAAGTGTGTAAAATGTTATTATGGTGACAATTGTCGTTCAGTTTCGTGTTGTGTGTGATGGCATCATGTCTACAGACAAGTGGACCGAGATCCAAACTAAGTAAGTCTAAAGAAGAGTTTTCAAAGTAGAAAGATGAAGTGAGAATGAAAAAGGATCAAAGGCTCAAAGAGGATTCAGACATAGATGTTGCAGCAGTCTTCATTTCTCTTTCAACACTCCAGATGGTGTCTGTGTTTGTTTTCACAAGCATGAGTGCCACTCACACTGTAGACCACACACCAGCACTCGTGCATCACAACTCTTCTGCTTCGTGTGTGCGTGCGTGTGTGAGAGACTTACTAAAGCGTGTCTTATCTTTTAGCATGTTTATCTACAAACAAGTATATTCCTTCCAAAATACACTATTTTTAAAAACACACCACACAAACACACACACGCACGCACGCACGCACAAAAGTACCTTGGTTTTCAAAAGTGCAACTTTTTATATGCTTCAGCTTTTGATGAAGATTTTTGCCAAATTTTACCCTGGTTTTGGTTTATTTTGTTATGTTATGAATACACACTGCATGTTATTCACTGCATAGTCCATTTGTCCATGTATTATTCAGTGGAATGTAATATACAAAGTATCACTTGTTGGTGATTTAGTCTACTTGTGTACTTTTTTATTTTGTACATAATCCATCATGGCCTAAAGAAAGTTGTGAGCATTTATACATTTTCTTTCATTCGTCATATGTATTTCACATTGTTTTCTGTATTAAAACTATCAATATTACCTCCACCTTGTATGTCTGTCAGTTAGTTGCACATTAAGACGATAAAAAAAAGAAGGGAATATTTTACTTTCATAAAAATGCTGTTATCAAATACTTCATGGCCATATATATTTGCTTTGATTAATTATTGAAAAAACATTTGAGTCCTAACTTTTACTATATTTGTATGCAAATCACATGAACTATCCTCCATAAAAATGTACTTTAATGGTCACCTCTGTTTAGGAACTTGCCACACACACATACTATTTAATAGTTATAGCTGCTTATGTAAGCATGACTGCTTTCGTAAGTTGTCTTTGTGGTTAGGACTGGCAGAAAATGTTCACCTGAACAATATTTGTTTAACAATATTCGTGCACACTTACTATTTGTTTCCTCTTTCTTCCTCTTCTCATTCTCTTCTCTCTGACGCTCCTCCTGGGAGGAGGGCCGGCCCTCCTCATCCCTAGGAATGATGCGCCCATGGAACGGACACTACAGGACACAGTAATAAGTCACTAGAATTACACATTTTAAACATGTGCCAGAGAAACACACTGCTCTGCTGCAGGCGTTATGTATGCTTACATTTTTAACTGTAATTGTTATGCTTTTCGCTGCTGTACAGCGACCCTAAGTTAAAGTTAAAGTTAAAGTACCCATGATTGTCACACACACACTAGGTGTGGCGAAATTATTCTCTGCATTTGACCCATCACCCTTGATCCCCCCCTGGGAGGTGAGGGGAGCAGTGAGCAGCAGCGGTGGCCGCGCCCGGGAATCATTTTTTGTGATTCAACCCCCAATTCCAACCCTTGATGCTGAGTGTCAAGCAGGGAGGGAATGGGTCCCATTATTATAGTCTTTGGTATGACTCGGCCGGGGATTGAACTCACGACCTACCGATATCAGGGCGGACACTCTAACCACAAGGTGTCTTAGAAAGCACCTTAGGAAATACATGGATTATTATTATTATGAAAGTAAATAGGGAAAATATGGGAAAAGTAGAGCACCTTCCAAAGACATGAGAGATGTTACAGACTTATGGGGTTACAGTAGTGCACTTGCAGTGTTCCATCTAGGGTTAGGTTTTGTTACTGTTTTCGGTTTGGTCCGGTGTACATTCTTAATAACAGAGTCAGTCCTGCCAGCCCTGGGCTGAAAGCTGTTTATTTTATTTGTTTGTTGTTGTTTTTTTACAGTGGAGCAGGTACAAATAAAACAATACCTAATCAAAACCACATTGACTAAGATGATAACACAACTAGCTGACATGTATTCTTATCAATGGGTGAGACAAATTCTGAATATACCCAGTCAAAGCTTTTTAACAGCGTTCTTAAGAAAGGGGTTGGGGTTAGTAATGAAGGAGTGCCAATCAAATGCTTTTCCTTGTAAGACGAGGAAGTCACCGCCAAAAACAAAACCAAAATGTGTGGCTTTAACATGTCACACATCGCAATATGTGTACAACTGGGATACAGTGAAGAGGACACCTTTTATTTTTACTGCTAAGATGTCATCAGCAGGCGAGTCATCGATCATGACATCTACACAACTGTAAATTAAATCTGTTATTTGCTTCTTTTGGTGTTGTACCAAAAATGTAATCCTGCCACGTGAGCGCGCACTGGGGCTTCGTCTGTCCACAACTTATTACTACATGTAAGACAAATACTACAGAAAGGAGATGTGTCATTATACAAATATAACTTTGAATCCTTTTTTGACAACCAATAATACATTAATTTAATGAATACATCCAAACACTTTAATAATATTTATTATGTGGATGAACAAAGAACAGTTATTTCCTTCCTTCCATTTTCTACCGCTTATTCCCTTCGGGGTCGCGGGGGGCGCTGGAGCCTATCTCAGCTACAATCGGGCGGAAGGCGGGGTACACCCTGGACAAGTCGCCACTGTAATATTTAAAGTAGCTTCTAAACAAAAAAGGAGTTTTAGCACATCAACATCGGATCAACAACAATCTCATTGTTCCATATGAATGGCCAACTCTTTGATTTTGCGGACACTATCAAGGATTTAAAAAATGTAAACACATATCCATACAAAACCCACAAATATAAGTGTTTGTCTCACACCTAGTAGTCAGTTGTGGATAGATGAAATGCCAGCAGTGCAGCTTTAAAAAGCGTGTGCGCTCCCGCGGCAGGAGTTAATTTTTGGCAGAGGGCCCCCTGATAAAATTGAATGCCCCCCCTTAAATGTTTTTCTGCAGTCGGGTCTGCTGCTATATATCCCAATATTCCACCATTACCATTTTTCACTTGTGGTTCTTACAAAAATACAGTATATTACAAAACAAAAGTTAAAAATGGCTCCTAAACCTCTAACCCTTGAATTAGTGTAAACCCAAAATGTAACTACACAATAGTTTTCTTTGTTAAAAACAATATGTAAACATGAGGATATTATATACAAGTTTTTGCCTGTCCGAGTTTTTAAGTTTTAAATGAGGGAAGTAGCTGAAGAAAGTAATAGTAATAATAAGAAGAAGTTGTGTATCCCATTTACAGATGTTTCATTAGATCAAAGTACTTTGTTGTGTTACCTTCAGCCGGTCCTGTCTCTTACACAGCTTCCCGTAGCCTATTGGCACATGGCAGTAATGGTTAACAGGAGTGAATTTGCCGGGGAAGGAGATGTATCTGCATTTGCTCTCCGCCAACATTTCCTTGTTCTCCACCTCTTCTTCCACAATAGATGGAACCCAGAACTGGTGCTGAGAGCCCATTCTGAAGGTAAACACAGCAGTACACATGTGGATCAGAATGCTACATTTTACACAATGCTATCTATGTACGTGTTCCAGGGATAATACTTGATGATCTTCCCGGAGTTGGGCTGATCTTGGCCCCAGTAGTACAGATCTAAACCAAAAGGAACCACTGGAGCCTTTGAAGTTGTTGGGCTTGTGTTGGACTGAGTTGAACTTGGATGAGAGGAGCTGCTGCAAGTAAAAATTGTATTAAATTAGTTAGTTTTTTTGTTGCAACAATATGTAATACAAAAAATACATTCACACACACTTAAGCAGTTTAGTAGGTGCACCTCAAAAGTGCTCAGGTGGTAGACTAGCATCTTTCTTAGAAAACTGAGATGTGTAAAAGTGGAAGTGGATCCATTTTTTTCTTCTGCTTATCTGGGTCCGAGTCAAGAGGCAACAGTCTCAGGAGGGATACCAATTTACTTTCTGGTCTGCAGTCACCACTTCATGCTCTACTGGGGTACACTGAGGAGTTCTAAGGCTAGCTGTGAGAAATAATCCCTCCAATGTCTTCTAGGTTTTTCCTGAGGTTTCTTTCCAGCTGGGCATGCCAAGAACACCTCACCACAGGGGCATCTAGAAAGCATCTGGGCAAGTTCCCTGAGCCATCTCAACTGGCTCTACTCCAAGTGAAAGAACGGCACATTTACTCTCCTTCGCGATGACCAAGCACCTCACCTTGTGTCTGTCAGTCCAGTCACACTACAATGAAACACATTTCACTTGCTTTTATTAGTGATTTTGCTCTTATTGGAGGGTAAAGAAAAAAACATCAAAGAGGAAAGTGAAGGCGCACCTGGACAACAAAGACTCATGGTGGAAGTGGCAAGGCATTCAACACTTGATGTGCTACAAAAGTAACTCAGCTGCAGTCAACAACACGTAAGATTCGCTAGTTGAGGAACTCATCATTTCTTTGCCCGTTTTGAGTCATCCAGATCAGCAACATCGCATATGCCCTTACTACCCTTTAGTCCTCAACTGCTCGTCCGGCACTGAAGGCTTTAAACCCGTGTAAAGCGCCTGGGCCGAATGACATACTAGAAAAGGTGCTCCGAAACTGTGCAGACCAGCTGGTAGGAGTACTGACAGGGATATTCAATTCATCCCCGGCACAAGCCCAAGTCCCGCCTTGTCTTAAGGCACCCACTATCATCCCAGTCCCTAAGAGGACAGCCATAAAAGACTTAAATGATTATGGACCAGTGGCACTGATGTCTGTGGTTATGGAGTGTCATATCAAAACCTGCCTCGCCTAGAACTTGGATCCACTCCAGTTTGCCTACAGACCAAACAGGTGCACAGAGGATGCCATCTCCTCTCAGCTGTGGAACATCTGGAACTCCCAGACACCTATGTCAAGATGCTGTTGGTCACCTACAGCTCGGCGTTCAATACCATCATCCCTGACATCCTGGTGGAGAAGCTGAGTTCCCTGGCAGGCATATTGCCTCTTAAGGCTGTGCCTGGCCGCACTTCACACAAATTACTGGACACAACTATTTACGAAAATACTAAGTTGAAGAAAGCACTGTATGTACAGTAAAGAGTATTTTTCCAAGTATTTTTACCTGGATACTGCAGTCAGATTAAGGTCTTTTCGAAGGAGGTGTAATGTTGCAGCAGCACTAGTAGGATCCCTCTCTTCTTCTTTGAGTCTTTGGAGCCTCCTGGAGTGAGAACATGAAGCTAAAGGTGGAGTAAAAGGCTTTTGGACAGGAGTTCTTTTTGTCACAGGCAATGCTGGAGTGGAAGAGGGGGCTGAAGAGGGGATCAAACCTGTCAACAAAAAAAGTGGAACTAAACATCTGTTTTGCATTCTCGTTTTACAATCAAATTATCTGCACTGAGAATATCAGCCGATCAAAAGTCTTCAAGTCTGTCTTTCATGTAATTTTGTGTGATCATTGATACTAATATGACCTGATAGCAAAGCAAAATACTTTGTCTTTGAATGTTGTAGATTGTTGAGAAACACAAAATAAATAGTAAGAATGGATTAGATTTACATATACATTCGCTGTACACACATATACACATACTGTACATATACATTCACTGTACAAGCACACATATACACATACTGTACATATACAAGTACATATGCACACATACACTCATGCACATAATCACGTTTCATCAAACATATATTAACGTTGTTGCCCTAGGGTAAACTGGGTATAACACATGGCACACTGACAAAGCTTAACCTATTGTTACTATAACAATCTACAAGGTTAATGTAGGTTGCTTCTCTTTCTTCCCCTCCATTTTTCTGCATTCTTTCGTATCTCAAGTTATCATTACGTATATGTATTGTTGCATTTGAACAATTGTATTGTTGATAATAAAGGTAAAGTACTGGTATTGTTTATTATCAATAGCACTATTTCTATTGGTATTCATATTGCTCCATTTTTAGTGTAATAATGCTCATTGTCATTTCTGTATTTTTTTTAAAATTTTCGCTAACTGCTTATTTGCTATTACTTTTACCATCATATTTGTACATGTCGTATTTGCTGATGCTGCTCTGTTGTTGTTGTTGTTGTGTTTGCTGTTGTTGTTTTTGTCTCTCTGTCTAATCCCCCTCTTGTCCCCACAATTCCCCCCTCTGTCTTCCTTTTTCTCTCTTTCTATCCCCTCCTGCTCCGGCCCGGCTGCACCAAATGATAATATAAATACATTTAATAAAGTCAAAATACAAGTAAGGCAACAAGAGAAGTATCCTACACTTCTCTTTTGTAAAGTAAAAATTAAAAAAAAAAAAAAAAAAAAAAAAAAGATTTACATAACACTTTTCTAGACACTCAAAGCGCTTTACAGTGAGAACTGAAAATTAAACATTCATTCACTGCAAATTCACACATTGATGGCAGTAACCTACATTTGTACCACTGATGGAAACGCGTCTACGGACTCTCCAACCACCACCAAACATTCTTTCACATTCATACACCAGTGTCAGCGGCATAGGATTCGAACCAGTAACTAAGGCTGCAGCTAACGATTATTTTTCTATCGATTAATCTATAGATTTTTTTCGATTAATCGGTTAATCTATAGATTTTTTTTTTTTCGATTAATCTATAGATTATTTTTCCTTTTAACGATTTTTTTTTTTTATTTAAAATGAAGATGAAAAAATAAATGTAGGCCCGTTTTTTCAAAAGGCATGGCTTTTATTTACAAAAAAAAAGAAGTATGGCCACTCAGTCAACATTGACAACAACATGACAAAATATTCTGTAACAATGTAAACATTTAAAACTTTTAACATTTAACCAAATTAAAAGTAGCTTATTTGCTTTTTAATGTGCAAATATAAAAGTAAACATCCAGTGCAAATCTTAAAATTCTGCAATAGTATAAGCATTTCAAAAGTAAAAGTATTGCTTATTTTGCTTTAAAATGTGCAAAAATAAAGATAAACATCCAATACAAAAAAGTGCAAAACGAAATATTCAACATTTCAACAAAAGTGAAAGTATTGCTTATTTGCTAAAATGTGCAAAAATAAAGATAAACATCCAATACAAAAAAGTGCCATTCTAAATATTCTGGAGCACTGTAAACATTAAGTATTGCTTTTAAAATGTGCAAAATAAACATCCAGTCTAACACAGTACACAATAACCAATTCTACTCATTCCAGTGAGTGTCTAACAGTTGTAATGAAGAAAGGTTAGCATGTCTACATGCTCTGGTTCTTTTCTTGTTTACAATATTCCCAGCAGCTGAAAATAGGCGCTCAGAAGGGGTCGATGTGGCTGGAACTGAGAGGTAATTAGCCTTCACCTCAAGCCAGGACTGCGAGTGAGCTGAGCTGCAGTTTATATTCCTAGAAGGTCAACGGGCTCATAGTGATGTTACTTGTAGTTGACTGGGAGGTGTTTATTATCATTTGGGGAGAGTCCGCTGCCTGATGCTCACCTGCTAAACACCTATCTGCTCGACGCTGAAGCGCTGACTACATGCGCTCTGAATACGCACTGCTGATTGGCTGGTAACGCTCTGAATACGCACTGCTGATTGGCTGATAATGCTTTGTGTGTACCAATCAGATGGTTGTGTGGGTGGGACAATGCTGCGTGCTGAGACAGAGGCAGACGGAGCAAAGCAGCTTGTTAAGACTTTAGCTTTAGCTTAGAAACTCGTTCGGTACACCCCCGTACCGAACCGAAAGCCCCGTACGGCAACGGTTCAATACAAAACACGTACCGTTACACCCCTAGCAGATACAAATGACACATTCATGTTTTTGTGTAATGATGACAACGTATGCTCACGCGGACGATTGACTAGTTGATGGTTTTCTTTTCAAATGTTCGTTCATAGCCGTTGTGCTGCTATGATAGGCCATTTCCGCTCGACACAGTGTGCATACAACAACATTATTAGGCTGTGTATTGAAATACTTCCACACTTTTGACGACTTTAGGCGTGATTTTTTTTCCCCCCTCGCTCGCACAGTCTGCTTTGCGGTCCGCCATGACGGTAGTGTGACGTAAATATGCGACGCGTCGACGCACAAAAACGGCGTCGACGTATTTACGTAACCGATGACGTCGACGTAGTCGACGCGTCGTTTCAGCCTTACCAGTAACCCCCAAGTTGCTGGACGGCCATCTGAGGGACGCCACCCACACAAGTCAGGCGTCTTGCAACACATCATATCTGCTGAGGTTGAAGACAGTTAGACAACGCTTGTACATTTAATTGACCGTGCTAAGGATTATAAGGTTATTGAAAGGGACAAGCGGGTAGGAAATGGATGAATGGATTATAGATTATTTGGCTGCAGCCTGCTTCAGCAAAATCCTTGATTTTGGTCGAGAATCGGCTTGTCTTTACGGACACCTGTGATATCCTCCGGCTTTGTGCAGGTGACATGTTTTTGGTTCCATCACTTGCTTTTTGTCCTATCACCCTCAATATCTTTTAAGAAATGACAATTTGCATAATTAATTTCAGTGTTTTGTTTTTTAGTGTTGTTTTCCTCATTTTCTGTTTTCAGTTTTGGCCAAGAATTTTATTTCAGTGCATCTCTACCATCGGCCTCTCCAACTTCTGGCAAACGTTAACTTGAACGATGTGAACCACCAACCCTCTGGTTACTGGACTACCCGCTTTACCTCCTGTACCACAGCCGCCTGTGTACAGATTATTCTGTGTCAATGTTTTGTAATGCCTCAATATGTATATCCCTGTTTGAAATGATTAGCAGACTGCAACCTAATGATGGAAATACTACAAAGAACTCACTGTGATGGCATGAAGTAGCAAGAGAGCTAATGGTGAGTATTGTCCAAACACAGTGAATTGGAGAATAAATATCTTCAAGACTATTATTGTAAGTGGAACTTTGCCTGGACAACAAAAGTAGTTAGAAAGCCACAAAGGGCAGAGTAAGAGTAAAGTGTCAAATAGTGCTCGGTAAAATAGTTGATTTTATCGGAATCTCTAAATTGGCCTAAAAAGTCCTAATATCGATTATTAGAGTCTTGTAAGATTGTGATAAAATTGCTGTGTGTTACATTCTGTCTGAGTGTGCTAAAAAAATATGACTCACAGAAAAATAGCTTACATATTTACTGTTAATATTTTGGACTTGAAGAAATAATACCTGAGTGCAATTTGCAGTGATGGAATGTTGCAATGACAATTAAACTTTCACTTTTAATTCCTTTCCTGTTTTTAAAATTGCACTTGCGAGACTTTGGAGAAAGTTTAAGCTAACGTTTTTTTATGATGAAGAAAAAAATCAAAGTACATATGTATTTTGTGACAAGTCTGAAACATTTCCAATATTTAAGTGTAGATCAAATGACTGAAATCGTGATTAATTGATTTGGAACCATATGAATCGAAATTAAATTGATTTAGGAATACACAGGCCATAATACATAGTCCTTAATACATAGTCCTAGTGTCAAATCATAAAATATGTATATATAAAACAACAAAAAAACGCAAATAAAATCATGTAGTGTTTAAATAAAGCAAGAACAGACTATCTGCTAATGAGGTTCAGGGTCCACATGGAGGCAGTTTATGATGCTGCTGAGTGGAAACTGAACTGATAAGCAAGGCCAGCTTTTCCCTTGTGTCCATCCTCTCCTCCCCCGATAGTAGAAAAGTTATGATGGAAATGACTTCCACCCGCAGCAAGACACAATTCAAACCCTCAGCAGCTCATTCATTCCAAAGGAGTGACTGAGAGGTATGCAAGTACTTCCTATCTGCTGAAGTCACAATTTCTCTGATTTATACACTATTGTGTATATATTTACTCATTTGTACTTAATAGGACTGATAAAGGTGTATTCCCTTCTATTTACATTAGTAATAAAGAATCACAGAGACCAATTTCCAAATACAGTTAAAACGATCACCTTGACAAACAACTCATGCGCAGCTCTTTGACAGAAGAAAAGGAAAGGCAGAGAGGAGGTAAAGAAAAAAACAACAACACGGGAGGTATTGATTTCCCAGGGTTAAGCGGGGGCTGTAATTAACATGTTAATTTGAGAAAGAAGGCGATAGCGTCCTGAGCAGGCAGGGATAAAAAGACTAATAATCAGGGTGACACAATAAGGACAAGAAAGATAGACGGAGAAAGGAAAGGAGAAGGTCTCGCCATGTTAGTAACCCAGGAAAAAATATGCAATGATAAGTGTGTACTATCAGTGGAAATGAACAAATAATTACAGTGTTCCCCTCAATTATTCTGGGGGTTACATTATCCCTGTGGTAGGTGAATTTGTCCCCGATGTAGGAACACTATTTATTTTTATGATTTATATGATTATTATATCTATTCAACGTCTTCATGAGCCCTCCCCACAGTCCAAACAGCTTTCACACACATTTTCTTTGCTCTTAAAACACTCCATACACTCTAAAACTTACATTATTTTAACATGAAAATTTCAATGGGTACTCAAATTTTAATGTACTCAAGTTTAAAAATTGCAATTCACTGAAACTGGACTAAAAGTGTCTAAACAAATACAACCAAGTCTTTGGCTAGCAGGAATCACTAGCCCATAGTGCCAAGGAGAATCCGGGACTTGAAAACTCTCTTCTGTGGTAAAAGTTTCCTGTGTGGTAACACTTGGTTTTTCCGATGAAATACGTAAACAAAGGCAAGTGGGCAGGATGAAAGCAGTGTGTTGCCATTGTTCAGAATAGATAGAGAACATGACTACAAACATCAACTATTAGTACCATACTTAAACCAATAATAAACTTTACTTTTCTACAAACTGAAAATATTAATAATGTACTTAAACCGATTACAAACATATTAGTGCTTGGGCATGTCTAGTTATAGTTGACTCACACTTGGCCATCTTGCACAATAGAACTGTTCAGAATGACTCAAAATAAAAGTGTAATAATCCACCAAGTCATAGAAATTGTCGTAAAATATCAGAATTGAAAGTGATGGGACAGTAGTTTGTAACATGAATAAGTGTGAATGCAGGCCAGCACATGCTGGGAAGGGGAAGCTCTCCCTCATCCATCAGGATACCAATGGTCTGATGTAAGTACACCCATAAGGGACGGCGTGGCGAAGTTGATAGAGTGGCTGTGCCAGCAATCGGAGTGTTGCTGGTTACTGGGGTTCAATTCCCACCTTCTACCTTCCTAGTCACGTCCGTTGTGTCCTTGGGCAAGACACTTCACCCTTTGCCTCTGATGGCTGCTGGTTAGCGCCTTGCATGGCAGCTCCCGCCATCAGTGTGTGAATGTGTGTGTGAATGGGTAAATGTGGAAATACTGTCAAAGCGCTTTGAGTACCTTGAAGGTAGAAAAGCGCTATACAAGTATAACCCATTTATCATTTATTTATTTATAAAAAGGTATTCTACAATCTTCAAAAAACATTAATTATACGATTGAAGTGAGTGTGTGTCATGTATGTATTATTCTGTCTCGAAGAAATTATTGAAATCTAAACCGTGCACACGATCGTAGTTAAAAATTGAAGGATGCCGATTGTATTCACATCCTGAAAAAAAAGAACTGAAGTGTCCAAAAAGAATGTAAAGTTGCGAGTGTACATATGGTTCCTTGGTGTGTTTAACAACTAACCATATTCCTCCTGCAGATGCTCGGGGATATGCGGCTCGTATCCTTCTTTTTCTGGTACCTCGCTGAAATCATCATCATCATCCTCCTCCTCCTCCACTCCATCTGATGAAACCTTCATGTCAGAAAGAAAAAATATTCATGTATTTATTGTAACAAGTAAATGCAAAGAAAAAAACGGTATCTTTGTTTTTATTTCATCTTAAAAGGGTCATACTATGATTATTTTTCCACATTTATAACACTTCCTTGTGGTCTACATAACAATGTAATGGTGGTTCTTTGGTCAAAATGTTGAATACATTTTTTCAAGCCGATTTCTGACCGACTCTCTTCAGGATGCGGCGTTCTGTGGGCGAGTTTATTTATTTGGTTCCACTTCGACAGCGTCTTTTCCCCATCAGCAATAGTGTAGTTTAGTGCCTCCATAGCGAGACTACTGAAAAATAACAATTCTAACTATATGATCATTTGTATTATTACAGCAGAGGATGCATGTGCATGTATGAACCAGTCTGCGCCACAACAAGAGGATTAAAAAAAGAGTTAATTGACTACAGCGCGGACTACAATGGCGGACTGGCGCAAAGCACTTTGGGTAAAATTCTACCACACAGTATAGGGAGCTATTCGCCGACGTCACAATTGGTAAAAATTTCACTAATGGAGCAAATTCCAAACGGCTCGTTTGTAGGAAGTATAAGTACACTGTACAGTTATATGTAATGTAGTAGCGGGCACATTTATGATAACATTTGATATTTACGTATTTTGATCATATGGGGCGCATTCATTTGAAAACCCCATCAAAATGTTTGCTTTTTTTTCCCCACTACATTGCTGATTTCTACTCACTGCAGACTTCATGAAAGCCAACAAACATGATAAAACATCACTTACTGTGCAATGTCTGCTGTCATTAGGACGTCGACTGATAGAATCGTGTTATATTCCCGTTTTGGATGAAAAATGACTCATAATCCTTGCAAAGAAAAGGGGTGTGGAACCAAGCGTTTTTTCGTTTCATTTTGGCTGTCAAAGTGTACCAACTTGTCGAAATATGTCCTCGCCTATCCAGGTGAGAGGCATGATTTATGATCTACAATAAACTTTAATGAGCAAAAGGTAGCGAGGAAACAGCTTAGCACTTGATGATTTAAACATAGGCACACACGCTAGTGATCACGGCGCTGCTATAAATAGTTTGTCTGCCTTAGCGCTTAAAATAACAACATCTCTAACACTTCGTTTAATATTCAATTCATGAAGTGTAAATGGACTATTGTTGGAGCTTTTTGGATGTTTTTTAATTGGGATTTATGGGCGGAATAGAGGACCAGGTCTGAACAATGCGAGCATTTTAGTCGCATTTGCGACTAAAAATAGGTAATAATTGAAATTTTTAAAAAGTAGCACGGATAACAGATTTTAACCCTTTAATTAGCACTTCGCTCCTAAAATCTATCTATCCAAATTTGATCAAACTAGAGTATATTTTTCACCCATCTGTATAGCATGTTTGAAATAAACTTAAACCATAACCAAATGGACAAGTGATTGATGCAGAAGTGTCACTGATCACTCTGTGCGTGTCCCTTCCTCCTGCGCTGGAGCCCTGCTCCTGGTTCACGCACTCAGTCTTCCAACACAGAAGAAACAAGGTCTTAGTTGGAGGAACACATAGGTTTTTTTCACCACCTTAAAACTTGACACAAACTGCACTGCATGCTAGTAATTACGAGGCTCTGATGGAATATTGAATAAGAAATCAATGATTGAAGGGACAAATTTGCCACCCAAACAATACCCCGTTTGTTGACAAGAACATAGCCATAGAAGCACGTTCAATCTATGGTTCAATCTATTAAGGTAACACAAACCAGTGAAAGATTAAAATGACCTGCAGTCAGATCCTATGTCAGAATTGAACCAGCGACCTATTCCAGAATTGAACCAGAGAACGATGTCAGAATTGAACAAGGGACCTATGCCAGAATTGAACCAGGGACCTATGCCAAAATTGAACTAGGAACCTGTGTCAGAATTGAACCAGAAACCTACTGTATGCCAAAATTGTACCAAGGACCTATGTCAGAATTTAACTAGGAACATGTGTCAGGATTAAACCAGGGACCTATGCCAGAATGTAACCAGGGACCTATGCCAGCATTGAACCAGGGGCCTACTGTATGCCAAAATTTAACCAAGGACCTACTGTTTGTCAGAAGTAAACTAGAAACCTGTGTCAGAATTGAACCAGGTACCTATGCTAAAAGTTAAGCAGGAACCTACGGCAGCATAAATAATTTTTTAAAATTTAATATTTGTAATATTTTCTATTATTTTGTAATGGTTGTGTATACATATCTCAAATATTATGAGGATTATGATACATTTCTAACATACAGCAGTCGAAATGTCAATGCATGACTACATACAGTGTTACTAATGGGACCTACTGTATGTCAGAGTTGAAGGGACATCCTTGTTGTAAGCTCCAATGCATGAAATACGTATTTATATTCCTTACAGTGTAATTTTGCATGTGTTGCTGACTGGTAATTACTCGCATCACAGGTTAAAAACACAACCGAGTAAAAAGCATTTAGTTGCTATTTTCTCTGCAAACTAAATGTTTTCCAATGATTTAAGGCAGCCCTGCCCCCAACACTCCTTTCCCTGGAGGAAGTAGTCAGTTCACATGATGTGTAACGTGATGTCTTTATATCACTAATCACGTGTGTCAGCTCTATTAGCCTAGCCAGAGCTTCACAAACCATTTTCTGTCAAGGAGCGTTTTCTCTCCTGTCTAGTTAACTGCTTTATTCTACCTTTTGCAGATCTGTGCTGTGCTGTGAATCATGAAATGACACACCTTTACTTTGGATTTCATTTCACATGGAACACTACCTTAGACATGTTCAGATTCTGCTTAAGACCACACAAAAAAAGGTACTGCTGGTTTGTGGAGCATCAGCCAGTTTTTTCAGTGGATCCATCCCTTTTTATGTGCAATTACGGTTCTTTAATAGTGTCAAACACCTCTAATGAAGTTGAACTATGCACGCACTGACTTCTCTTGACCAATAATCCTGTCTTTTACAATAAATTACAATTACTCTGCACAATGACATTTGGACAAACCATTATTAAATTCATTATCTTCTCTGTCTGCTTGCTACTTGTGCTGACTGGACAACATTCATGTTTAGAATGTCAACGTAATAAACTATGACATTATTAACTAGGGAATGCAATGGTTGAAATAGCGTGTGAATGCTCAAGAGATGAAGCTCAACTCAAAATGGAAAATGTGACATTTTAGGAAGATGTGAATTTGGGGGAAGTGAAAAATAGAATGAGCAACATAATTTTTTCAATTAGTTGAGAAATGTGGAACAATTATGGCATTTTTGGGCCAGAATGTGAGTTCTAGGAAAACTGGAATAAATGTTTAGAAAAGGGTTATTTTATTGTTTGAATTAGTTGACAAACGGCAAGTAAAACAGAATTAGTGTTGATAAGAATTGGAAATTAGAAAGAAGCAAATGTGTATTCAGCAGCGGCAACAATATCATAACTTAGCACTTATCTCACAGTTGTGTGTAATAACGATGACATTTTGGGGCAATTCTTCTGACAAACATTCCATAAATACTCTTAACTTGGAAGCCATCAAATCTAGAAATACCATAAATGTACTTTAAGGGGGACCTATTTTACGAAATCAATTTTTCTTACCTATTGGTATTTGTTTTTGTGTAACTAGGATCTGCATACGTTCCGAAAAACTGAAATCAAACCATGGAGGCATGGTGGAGATATCTATAAAACAATCTTGCCTTCTTCCGTACTCCCTCCAAACGAGCCGATTGGAATTTGCCCAATTTGTAATGTTTTTTCCCATTGTTTTTTCCCCAACATATATGTCCATATATGGTAGAGCAGGGGTGCTCACACTTTTTCTGCAGGCGAGCTACTTTTCAATTGAACAAGTCGCGAGGATCTACCTCATTCATATATATATAATTTATATTTACTTATTTATGAAATATATGTTTTTGTTAACAAGTTAAAGGTGTTTAATGATAATGCAAGCATGTTTAACACATATAGTTAATATTGTTAATAAATTAAATGTGTTTAATGATAATACAAGAATGTTTAATACATATAGCTAATATTGTTAACAAGTTAAAGGTGTTTAAAGATAATGCAAGCATGTTTAACACATATAGTTAATATTGTTAACAAGTTAAAGATGTTTAAAGATAATACAAGCATGTTTAACACATATAGTTAATATTGTTAACAAGTTAAAGGTGTTTAAAGATAATACAAGCATGTTTAACACATATAGTTAATATTTTTAATAAATTAAAGATGTTTAATGATAATACAAGAATGTTTAATACATATAGTTAATATTGTTAACTAGTTAAAGGTGTTTAAAGATAATGCAAGCATGTTTAACACATATAGTTAATATTGTTAACAAGTTAAAGGTGTTTAAAGATAATACAAGCATGTTTAACACATATACCGTAGTTAATATGTTTAACAAGTTAAAGGTGTTTAAAGATAATGCAAGCATGTTTAACAAATATAGATTCCTTTCTTTCATGAAGACAAGAATATAAGTTGGTGTATTACCTGATTCTGATGACTTGCATTGATTGGAATCAGACAGTGGTGCTGATAACGTCCGCATTTTCAAATGGAGGAGAAAAAAAGTCCTGCTTTCTGTCCAATACCACATGAAAGTGGTTGGTTTTTGGCATCTTATTTGTCCAGCTTCCATACTCCTTTGTATACACTTTACAAGAAATACATTGACGGCAAACTCTGTAGCTTGCTTGCTTGTGCACGCCAGCTTTCTGAGACTCTTGTTTTGTTAGTGCAGGCAGGATGAAGCAGAGCTTTTATTGTGCAAATGTGCAGTCGGTCTTTGGAGTTTTGACGACAGGTACGGCGCCAGTCTGTTGAAATAAAGTGTTTCTCGCCTTCCTGTCTGTAATTTTTTCTTAATAATGAGCTGGCAGCAGCCAGCGTCATCTCAGAAGACCCTCGGGTGCCGTGAATGTCAATCAAGTGACGAAAGTGACGCCATAGTGAAGATTTATGAACGCTCATTTTTAGGACTATTTTTTTAATGCCTGGCTGGCGATCGACTGACACACCCTCCGTGATCGACCGGTAGCTCGCGATCGACGCAATGAGCACCCCTGTGGTAGAGGTTAACTGAAGATCTTTGCACGGGTCCAACATTAGAGACCAACATTGTAGTCAATAAGCTCCTTCTGCTTCTCTCTCCTCTTGTTGTGGGGCAGACTGGCTAGTACATGCACATGCATTCTCTATTGTTGCCATTTTTAATACAAAGTAGCATATACGGTAGTTCTAACTTACATCTGTCAGTAGACTCCATATGGAAGCGCAAACAACTAAAACATGGATGACGGGGACAAGAGGCACGTAAATAAGAATAAATAAATAACAGTTAGAAAGCAGCTTGAAGATGGTCTGTATAACACAATCTATGCACAATTTTGACCAAAGAACCACCATTACATGTTATGTAGGCCACAATGAAGTGTTTTAGGTGTAGAAACAAAATCATAATACGACCCCTTAAAACAAATATTGAGCGAAGAAGAGTTAAGATATATACTGTAACAGATGGTTTATCTATAAAGCAAATTTACACAGGCACCAGTATGCGTTATTATTTTGTGAAATCGTGTATGCTTGCATATCAAGTACAATTCACAGAAAATTGAGATAATCAAACATAAGCTGTAACTTGAGAAATGTTTGTTGCACAGCGCTGCCATCTATTGGTCACTCTTTTCAGATGGGGTCAAATACAACTAGTACCTTTCCTTCACTTTTCAGTTTCTGTATAGACATGGCAGCCTTTTCTGCTAGCAAATTTGTATTTTCCACTGTATACTAGGATAAACAATGTTGTAGACCATTAGGAATTGTATTAACATATGTTGGATAGTAGAGTATGTCAAAGGTTTCCAACCACTGTGCTGCGGCACACTAGTGTGCCGTGAGATACAGTCTGGTGTGCCGTTGGAGATTATGTATACTCACTTAATTGGGTTAAAAATATGTTTTGCAAACCAGTAATTATAATCCGCAATTGTGCCGTTGTTGAGTGTCTGTGCTGTCTAGAGATCGGTAGCGTAACCATGTAATACTCTTCCATATCAGTAAGTGGCAGCAGGTAGCTAATTGCTTTGTAGATGTTTGTTGTGATCACAATATGCAGACAACAGCGAAAAGCAGCGTGCAGGTAAAAAGGTATCTAACGCTTAAACCAAAAATAAACAAAAGGCGAGTGCCGCTAAGATAAGGCAGTGAAGCTTAGGGATGGTTATGCAAAATGAAACTAAAACTGAACTGGCTGCAAAGTAAGCAAAAACAGAATGCTGGACGACAGCAAATACTTACAGCGTGTGGAGCAGAGACAGCGTCCACAAAGTACATCCGTACATGACATGACAATCAACAATGTCCCCACAAAGAAGGATAACGTCCGCACAACTTAAATAGTCTTGATAGCGAAAACAAAGTAGGTGCGGGGAATAGCGTTCAAGGAAGACATGAAACTGCTACAGGAAAATACCAACAAAACAGGAAAAGCCACCAAAAAAAGGAGCGCAAGACAAGAACTAAAACACAACACAGGAAAACACCAAAAACTTCAAAATAAGTTACGGTGCGTGATGTGACAGGTTGTGACAGTACACCTACTTTGAGACAAGAGTTATAGTGATGCATGGTTGGTTATGGTTTGAATTCATATCCAACAATTGCGAGAACAACTTTTTATTGTCAATATCGGCTACTGAGTTTAATTTTTTTATGTTTTTTGCTGGTGGACTGCCTCGGGATTTTTTCAATGAAAAAAATGTGCCTTGGCTTAGAAAAGGTTGAAAAACACTGGAGTATGTTGTAAAATACATTTTTGAAAGTAAAGAAGGCAACTCACCACTTTTCTGACTCTGTCCTTACAGTCAATGTCCAACTTGTTCAGTTTGATCTGGGCAGCCTCCAGGGATCTCTTTAAATCCAGTGCTCTTTTCAACACCTGCTGCTCTGCACCACACTTGATGAACACCTGCCAATGCACACACACACCATCACCTATTATCCACTTCATTTCAAGATGGCAGATGACAAGTGTGAGTTTTTTCATCACACTGATGCCCCAATAAAACAACGATGCTAATTCCTTTGGGGCTACAAATGTCAAGAAAAAAAAGTAAGTCGTATTCTAGTTACATCATTAAATAAGGTTTGTGTTGCTACGTGTGCTTGTACTAACCTGAACCCAACGACGCACAGCAGGCAGATGTTTGCTTGTTAGGAGTCTTTGTAGATCCAACAGTGTTGAAAGTACCGCTTCATTATCCTCATTCTCTGCTACATGAAGACCTGTGTCCAATAAACATGCAGTAACAGATTATATTATTACCACTACTACAAATACTGTACTACTGTAGTGGAAGTATTTGGTACCCACATACACATACATATATATATATATATATATATATATATATATATACACAGTATACATACAGTATATATATATATATATATATATATATATATATATATATATATATATACACAGTATATATATACATACATACATACATACATACATACATATATATATTATCGATGCTAATTGGTTCCTGGCCTGACCGTGTTAAATTAATTTCTGTGCAACAGGAAATATTCATTAAAAATTGTATATTTTCCTAAGTATAGCATGAAAAACATTCCACGCACATGTTTTAACATTATAAGAGAACACAAGACAATAAATAACTCACATATTCACCTTTACACTTTTCTAAACTAATGTAGTAACGCTGCCTGAAGTTGAACCAATCAGAGCCCACGATACCGAACAGCACACTCTCATCTAATGGCCAATATATGTATCCACAAGATCTACTGTAATATTGATATTTGTAATTCATTTAGCTATTTCTATGCTTGAAAATGCTTAATTTAGGACAAAAAAATGTAGTAGAATATGCTTACATTAAAAAAAAAAATACAATTACAATAGTGTGAAGCCGCAAACTTTGACACGCAACATGGCAAGGGACCACTCTATAGTCATTAAGAATGTACAGTGTTACCTCACCTTTCGCCCCACTTAATGTATGAATCAATCTTCTTTGACAAAAGTCTGCTTCCATTATCATACAGCCAAACATTATTAGTTGAAGTTCAGTGGAATGTAGTGTCCAAAAAAAGGAATCCTTGTGTTGGTTTATAAGTCTCTGTAGTTTTTTATATTGGCTGCCAAAAATCCATCCACCATTGGACCAAAGAAAGTCATAAATGCCAGCACTTTGAAAAAGAAAGTGAGAAACACTATTGAATTAAAAAAAAGAACGTGGTGTTTGTGTGGCTCCCCCGTCCCTCATTCCTCTTTGTTCGTCATCTTCACCAACAAGTGTATAATAAAGTTACAATTGATGTTGAATGTTCATTTATTTTAATATATTTCATGTATCATTTATATGTATTTCACATTGTTTTCTGCTTTAACACTATCATTATTCTCTATAAAATGTGTTTTAATCTTCATATTTTTGGATTCATTGGATTTACTTTATTTTTTATTAAAACAATTCCTTCAGTTTTTGTACGATTTGATCTTGGTTGGACTTTTTGGAACAAATTAATAACACAAAGTTTCTATATCACTGTATGACCATTTGTTTTGACATTACACATTTTACGCTCACTATTACAATCTAAACATGTTGAAGTCTTACTATTATGAAAGTTTGGGGTATGTTCATGTGGACGAGCAATTGCAACACAGTCTGACCACAATACATAGTATGACCACACCAACACGTGCACGTGTTGGTGTGGTCATACTAAATATCAGCTTTACAGAAGTTTAAATAGGCAGAGTCAGCTAAAATACAGTCAAGGTTGAAATTGTTGGCACCGTTATGCCAAAGAAGTGCTGTGAATCATGAAATTACACACAAAAATAACATAAATAATGGAAACTGACAGAAGTGACAATAGAGACAACAAATAAATGCATGGAAATCAGATATTTCTTTCAAATTTTGGTTAAAAAGAACTCATGAAACTGTCCTGGACAAAAATGCTTGTCCCCGTAACCTAATACTTTTTCGCATTTTTAATTTAAATCACGGCTCATACTTCAGAATAGTCACGTTTTTCTTCCCTAGCCATTCTTGAGTGTATTGTTGGAGGACTTATGATCTGCGTGTGAGATCAAGCTTTCTGACACTGAGCAACACAGTGGGCTCCAGAATGCCTTCTTAGTCTTAAGGTTTCATTGTACCCAGCCCAGATGAAACACAACCTGTGGTGGATGCATCCTCAGAATATAACCTCCATGTCAAAATTAAGTGAGGTGTTCTTTTCTCTGTATGCTTCATTTTTGCATCTACATGAAATTAATGTGTTTCGTCAAAAAACTCCAGTCTATCAAAAGCTTTGTAGCTTGTCAAATTGTAGTTATTTTTTAAATGTGACTTTTGTTATTCTCAGGTAAACTGAACAGACAGTTGCGATTGATTGAATGCCCTGAATACAAAATAACTTGATGAATGAGAACATCCATAGACATTACATTCGTCAGTTTCCAGTTTTTAAATGAAACATTGTGGGTTGGAGCCAACAATCGTATCCCTTACTGCGTGTGCGCCTCAAAGCTGTTAACACAGAAATACCATGCAGTATTATGCAAATAAAAAATACCTACCAGGACTAATGTTTAAGTCCAGACAATACGAGCGGGAGATTAGACCAGAGTTTTGAATAAAGGTGTCTCCGTGAAGAGGTTCTTCTTCTGCTTCACATCTACCGTCTTCCTCATGGGCTATCACACTTTGTCCTTCTTCAATCCCCTCCATCTTGTCACTGCAGTTGACTTTTTCATTTTCACCTTCCTTCTTCTTCTTCTTCTTGACCTTTTTGTCTTTGCTACTCCTCTCCTTGTTCTCTTGCATGCTGTCTTTGGTGTTGTTGGTCTGCTTCGTGCTGCAACAGGGCTGCTCGTCGTCTGACAAACATGCTGTGGTTGTTTGCGTGAGCAAGCAGCTGTCACTGTTGTTACTTGCATGGCTGTCTGCAAAGTCAAACTGAGGGAAAAGCAGCGTAAGGCAGGAGTCCAACTCCGTCAATGCTACTTCAATCTCTGGGGAGGACTCTGTAAAATAAATAATACTGGGGTCAAAATCACTGTTGCAGCACCGGCTTCTATCTGTTCTGAAACTCATAATTAGCTTACATTTTTCCAACTATACATGTGATCATAAACACATTGAACTGCTCTGAATGGAAATTATTTTGTACAAAGTTCCTAAGGTGAAGATGACTCAGAGTAACAGGACTCAAAGAATCATCAAATACATGAAATATATGCACATGGCCTTCATAATGTGAATGTGAACTAAAATGTTTGTAGTTGTTTTAAAGAAATAAAGTATAGTTGGCATAAAAAGTAACACAAATATATAAAGAGTATATCGTTCCTGAATAATCTTTAACATTACATTTCAGAGTAAAGTCTCGTAAACAATGAATACTATTTTCCAGTGTTTAAAGTAGTTTAAATCAATATTTAAAATGTTATGCAATCGCATCAATGTGCAGCACTTTCTAAATATGTCTAGCTTGTGTGCTATTGTGTTCTTAGCAATTGTGCAGCTGCTCGCTCCTAGTAGCCTATAGCCTACCATGTTTACTAGGGCTGTGAATCTTTGGGCACCACACGATTCGATTCTTGGGGGTAACAATGCGATTCAGAATCGATTCTCAATTCAAAAGGATTCTCGATTCAAAATCTATACTTGTTTAATAACATTGGATGCCAGTTCTATGATTAACTACATTCCTCCATAAAATAGAAAAACAGCTCTGACCATTTCATGTATTACTTAAAGAAAACTGGTTTTGTTTAAAAAAAAAAGTTTCCCAAACATTTAATAAAGTCAAATACAAAAAAGGAAACAAGAAAAGTATCTAACATTTCTATTTTCTAAGATAAATATGTACAGCAAATGTGGGCATCTACATTAATAATATGATTTGCCCGAGTGGCTGGACGGAACAGATACATTTTTGATTTTTTTTAATCGATAAAGAATCGGTACAAATAGTAAATCATTTTTGACACCCGTAATGTTTACCTTTCCTAAATAATTTGACTAAAATACAAGAAAAAAACAACCATGTGTGCTTATTGGATTACATTTAGATGTTAACTGGCTGTCCAGCTTTGAACAGGTAAACAAGTTGCATGACTGTTTGTATCAATAATAATAATAATAATGGATTAGATTTATATCGCGCTTTTTCTATTGTTAGATACTCAAAGCGCTCACAGAGAAGTGGGAACCCATCATTCATTCACACCTGGTGGTGGTAAGCTACATTTGTAGCCACAGCTGCCCTGGGGTAGACTGACGGAAGCGAGGCTGCCAGTTTGCGCCTACGGCCCCTCCGACCACCACCTACCATTCATTCATCATTCATTTCACCGGTGTGAGCGGCACCGGGGGCAAAGGGTGAAGTGTCCTGCCCAAGGACACAACGGCAGCGATTTTTTGGATGGTAAGAGGCGGGGAGCGAACCTGCAACCCTCAGGTTTCTGGCACTGTTGCTCTACCCACTACGCCACGCCGTATCAAAGCTTATATCACAAATTTTACATGCAAGCCCATATAATCCGATATCATTTTTTGCTGATATATTGGATATCAGCAATTAAACAGGATTACACTGAACAGGTACCTAAATATCAACATCATAATGCAACTTTCACAAACTTACTTTGCCAATGTTATGTGATGGTTTGTAAGCAACATTATCAATTTGGTTGTTTGACTGGTTAGTATTGTGATGTTTAATCTTGCCTACATTACATATCTTATAAATGTTTGTCATGAAACAAGAGAGCAAAATACAGCTCTTTAGCATCAAGCGGACTACACACTAGAAGGTTGCAAAGGAGGGAGATACAAAAAGTTTCAATAATGAGACGACTATGCTGCTTAGTTATCATTTTTCTTTTTGATGTGCACTGCCGTGGTTACATTGTACAAACCTTCCATCTCATGTCCTTACTGTATAGAACATTTTGAATTGTTTACCAGACGGTAGAAGCTTTCAACTGTTTTGGAAAATAAGAGACCATTACTTTGTCACTGGCATACATAAAAAGTGTTGATTGTATATACCTTGCAATTCTTCAGTGGCTGCTTTCAGTCGTTGGTCGTGTATCTTCTCCATTTTCCTTTGTCTCTCTCGCTCTCTTTGCCGCTCTGCTACTGTCCTGGCCTCAGCATCCTGAAAGTCCACCTGAAACAAAGCACAAAAAAAGTCTAAAAAGGGACTGTGTGTCTATCCAGTGTTGTCAACTCTTCAGCACGAAAAGTAGCTATTGGCTGTACTAAAAGTCGCTAGATGATGTAATCGCTTAATTTATTGCAATGAACTCTGTAGGAGAGATACTAAAGTGAGTTTAAAAAAAATATAATTATTAATAAAACTGCAGATTACCTTTTTTCTTTTAATTCTTAGTTGTTTTTTAATCAACTTTGTTCTGCATTGATAAATGTTAGAGTATCAAATTTGATTAAAAGAATGGAGGGTTGTGATACTCTTTAACGAACCAAATCTAATGACTGGTTCATTAATATGAAGGATGGAATTGGGACGTTGCAGTGATTTTATATTAGCTTGACATGACAGTGAAGAAATATTTACATCTCGCTCTTTAAACCAAGGCGGAAACAGTGGCAGCTTTGCACATCCATCCATCCATCCATCCATTTTCTACCGCTTGTCCCTTTTTTTTGGGGTAGCGGGGGCTGCTGGAGCCTATCTCAGCTGCATTTGGGCGGAAGGCGGGATACACCCTGGACAAGACGCCACCTCATCACAGGGCCAGCACAGATAGACAGACAACATTCACACTCACATTCACACACTAGGGCCAATTTAGTGTTGCCAATGAACCTGTAAGCTGTGTGGCTGATGACTAACTATGCTTTGCTGTCTCCTACGTTTTTTTTTGTTTTTTTAAATAATGTCCTGCCCAGCTTCTCGGGCAAATCATATAGCAGATGTAGATGCCCATATCGGCTGTTCAGATTTACTTTACAAAAGAGAAGTGTAGGATACTTCTCTTGTTGCCTTACTTGTATTTTGACTTTATTAAATGTATTTATATTATCATTTGGTGCAGCCGGGCCGGAGCAGGAGGGGATAGAAAGAGAGAAAAAGGAAGACAGAGGGGGGAATTGTGGGGACAAGAGGGGGATTAGACAGAGAGACAAAAACAACAACAGCAAATACGACATGTACAAATATGATGGTAAAAGTAATAGCAAATAAGCAGTTAGCGAAAATAAAAATAAAAATACAGAAATGACAATGAGCATTATTACACTAAAAATGGAGCAATATGAATACCAATAGAAATAGTGCTATTGATAATAAACAATACCAATACTTTACCTTTATTATCAACAATACAATTGTTCAAATGCAACAATACAAATACGTAATGATAACTTGAGATACGAAAGAATGCAGAAAAATGGAGGGGAAGAAAGAGAAGCAACCTACATTAACCTTGTAGATTGTTATAGTAACAATAGGTTAAGCTTTGTCAGTGTGCCATGTGTTATAATAATAATAATAATGGATTAGATTTATATAGCGCTTTTCTAGACACTCAAAGCGCTTCACAGAGAAGTGAGAACCCATCATTCATTTTTACAACTCATTCATTCATCATTCATTCTCCAACAATACAATTGTTCAAATGCAACAATACAAATACGTAATGATAACTTGAGATACGAAAGAATGCAGAAAAATGGAGGGGAAGAAAGAGAAGCAACCTACATTAACCTTGTAGATTGTTATAGTAACAATAGGTTAAGCTTTGTCAGTGTGCCATGTGTTATACCCAGTTTACCCTAGGGCAACAACGTTAATATATGTTTGATGAAACGTGATTATGTGCATGAGTGTATGTGTGCATATGTACTTGTATATGTACAGTATGTGTATATGTGTGCTTGTACAGTGAATGTATATGTACAGTATGTGTATATGTGTGTACAGCGAATGTATATGTACAGTATGTGTATACAGTATGTGTGTTTAAACAGTGAATGTATATGTACAGTATGTGTATATGTGTGTTTGTACAGTGAATGTATATGTACAGTATATGAATGTGTGTGTTTGTACAGTGAATGTATATGTGTAGTATGTGTATGTGTGTGTTTGTACAGTGAGTGTATATGTACAGTATGTGTATATGTATGTTTTTACAGTGAATGTATATGTACAGTATGTGTATACAGTATGTTTGTATAATGAATGTGCGTGTGGATGTACGAACTTTGAGTGTGTAAATATGTACTGTATTTATTTGTATATGTATGTGGGAGCGTAGGTACCTATGTATGTCTGTATGTATGTGTGTGAGTATATGTGAATTTGCATGTACAATACATTTGACTCCCAGTGTGTGCGGGAGCCAGAGTACGGCCCCAGCCTCCCCGAGAGCCCATCCCACAAACAGTAGGTGTGGTGCCCAGGGAACCAGGGGCCACCGCCCCCACGCAGCCAAGCCGGACAGCGACAGGAACCCCAGAGCCTGGCCCACCGCGCCGCCCACAAGGGCCAGCAGCAGGCCGCAGACAGACGCACCCGGCAGAGGACAAGGCACGAGAAAAGCAGGGGGCAGCCACACCCCAAGCCAGCGAGAGACCACAGCCCACACGGACAGAAAGGCGGGACGCCCCGCCCGAGGGGCCCGGAGACCCCCCGCAACCGGACGGGAAGACCGCCCCCGCCCCACCGGCAACAGGCCCCCCATGACCAGACCCAGCAGGCCCCAACCAAGACGGGCACCCGGAAGGGATGGACGGTGGGACCCAGGAGCTCCAGACACGCAGTCCGGATGCAGTAGCCTGAGGCGCCGACCCCCACCCGACAGGCAGGCCCAGAACGTACCCCCAGAAATATACATACCGGTACATATATATACATACACATAAACATACACATGTACACATACACACACATACACATATATATACATACATACATACATACATACATACACACACACACATACATATACACAGTTTGTCAGCCCCGACAACCACCACGCTCGCGCGCTGCCACCAGTCACAACATCAGCCACCCCCCTGCACCAGACCCAGCAGCCACGGGCGCCCACACCACAAACAAACGGCAGCAGAAACAGCAGCCACAACACCCCCAGACAGCCAGCACCACCCAATCAAATCAAAGCGATCAAAAAAAAACTGCGACTGGCAACCACACGCCAACAGGATCACAAAGACCAGCCAGCGCCAGCAAGCCCAAACGCCAACACGCAAACAAGAGACACCAACACCCCCCCCCCCACCAAAAGACCCCACCACCCCAATCCAAACCCGCACAAACACACCACCGCCCAAACAACCGAGACACAGTATCCAGACCAGACACGGGCGCCGCGCCGCCACCACATCAAGTCGCCAACAGAGACCCCACAGCGCAAGGTCGGGCCACACGGGCACGGATCCCACCCAACAGGAAGCGAGACCCGCGCGACGCCACACACAAATAAATAATAAGATTAAACAAAAATAATAATAATTTAAAAATAATAATAATAAAATTAAATACAAATTAAATTAAATTAAAAACAACAATTACAAATAATTAAATAAAATAAAGTAAGTAAATAATAAAAATTATTTTTAAAAAAATATATATATATATATATATACATATATATATATATATATATATATATATATATATATATATATATATATATATATATATATATATATATATATATATCGGCAAGTATGCAGCTGAGCCGCATCAGAGTGGTCAAAGAGCCGCATGCGGCTCCGGAGCCGCGGGTTGCCGACCCCTGGTATATACCAAGGGTGTCCAACCGACAGCCCGACGTTTTGCGCATTGTATCTGTGTTTGATGTTTCTATTTTTTTGCAAAACGTCAATTAGGTTGTCAGGGAAGTAGCTTGCTTTAATCAATGCTTTGGCAAACTGAAATGTGTCAGTGATTTCCTTCAAAACTTTGTCTTTATCGCAGGTTGTACTGTATTTTTACATGATCCTCAGGCTCACTCACCTTTTTAAATTGTTTGAGAAAGTGGTAGCCCAGTTCCAACTTCTTATATGCTGAGCCATAAGAGGATTGCCAGGACTGGATGGTCTGCACAGCAAGGGACCTTAGTTTTCTGGCTACTGGTTGAGGAGCAGGAAGGGGGCGCTCAAAGTTGGTCTCCACTGTCAACTCCAACAACTCCTGCCAGAGAGAAAGCAAAACTTATGAAGGCCAAATTAAGATTTAGATATTATCTTGCTTATCACCATCTGCATCATACATATGTACTTTTACAAACACAAAAAGAAATAGTGACCTGTGTGGGATTAAAACCATAAAGTACAGGTGTACACCGGTCCACAGTATTGTGCATAAATAAAATCAGGGATGATTTAAAAACACAGAAAGCTCATAATATGGCACTTGTACATCATGTAGTACAACATAAAAAACATATACAGACGTATGAAAAGTTGGCAATGTATGATAGGACATTTTAAGAAACTGTTGATGTTACTTAAATGATTTATTATCTCTGAAACATACTGTATATATATATATATATATATATATATATATATATATATATATATATATATATATGTGTAGAACTCAAGTTGAGAAAGTGTTGTGTTGGTGTATAAAAGCAAACACACAAAGGCTCTATATTTCGATATACTTTCTATAATTTTTGTCTGTCTATAAGGCCATGAATGTTTCCTGACTGGATGAGTGCAAGAAAGACAAGGAAACGGGAGGTGTATGTGTGCAATGAAAGACTCGTTAGCTTCTAAAATGTGTGACCCCCGCAGTAGGCTAACCATCAACACGTCGCAAAAATAGAACAATTTCGGGAGAAAAAAATTTAATTCCGCAAAGAAAGATGCCTTTGCCTGTTAGAGTAAACATTCATTAGCTGTGTTATGTTTTGTGCCTTCACACACACTATTTTTCTTAAGTGGAAGAGGAGACCAAATTACTCTTTTGTTTTAAAAGGATGCCAACCCCTGTTCCCTTCAATATCAATCTATATCGTATCTGAATAACACACATCATATCGTATACAGTATCATATAGTACACTGCTTGACATAATAATTGCATTTGTGCAGTGTTGTCCAAACCTTTTCTAGCGAGGGCCATATATTGAAATAATAAAGCATGAGGGGCCATTTGATACATTTTGTACATTAAAAGATGCTAAAATAATACATGTAGTTAAATCAATACATGCTAGAGTATCTAAAAACATCTTCGCTTTGTGTTATAAGTTAAAAAAAAAAAAGCTAATTAGTGTAAAATGTATTCCAACCCTGTTGCCATATTTATTATTACTGGTACTATTCTTTACTAATATTGTTATTATTACGCCAATTACAATTTTTTTGAAGGCTTACTATATTTAGCAATGTGTAAACATTCTCATCATGACAGGACGAATGGAAATCATCAAAGACTATGTACAGTAAGACCCATGGGTCGTCGGCCATTTTGGTTATCAAGTCCCATTTTGGGGGGATTTGAGCCGGTTCCCTTTTTTGGTGTAATGTTCTAATCCGGGATATGTTTATTTTGTCTGTAGAATGTGCCAATACAAGACAAACTTTGGACACCCCATAATTTGTGTTTTTGAAATGAAAAAGATAAATATTTGCAGTACCTGGAAGTTGTCCACTAGAAGAGTTCTGAAGTGATGGGACCTGGTGAAGAGCTCACTGGCCAGCTGAAAGGCTGACAGGCGGATCTCAGCGTGGTCTTGGTTGAGTTGGGACATGATTGTATGGTACACGTGATCAATGCAGTCATTTGACTCCCTAACAAAAAAATAAATAAAAGCAATAGTTCATTGAAACGAGGACTTAATAGAAAGTATAGTTAAGAGAACAACCTCCAATGGATTCAAGTAATGACAAATAGCAAAGGAATTTTAAAAAAGCAGGAAATCACATTATTGTATTATCAATCTCACTTGTTTTAGCTTCCCTTGTGATTATGCTGTAGTATTGTAACATCAAGCAGGACTGTGACGCAGTGGTTAACGCTCGTGCCTCACAGCTAGAACGTCCCAAGTTTGATTCCAGGGCTCTGGGTCTTTCTGTGTGGAGTTGCCATGTTTTCCCTGTGACTGCCTGGGTTATTTCCAGGTACTTTGGCCTTCTCCCACCTTCAAAGAATTGCACTTGGAAATAGGCTGATTGGCCTACACTGAAATGGCGCTAATGTGTAAATGTGAATCCTTGACTGTTTATCTGTGTAGGCCCTGAGATGAGGTAGCCACTTGTCCAGGGTGTACTATGCCTTCCACCTGAATGCAGCTGGGATAGGATCCAGCCCCCTCGCGACCGCGAAAGGCACAAATGGTAGAAATAGTATATTTTGGTTAGAAACCGCCATTCACCACGAATAAACTACAAGCCCTAACTGAGCTCCAGGAGTCAGTATTTTGAGCACAATAGCTTGTATGAATATGAAGATCCATACATCAGAAAGTTAAAAAATATAATATCAAATGCACAGTTAGCTATTTTCAACCGAAGGTGTAATTTGCATTACACAGTACATTCTCACAACCAGCTGACTAATTAATTGATCACCACATAAACTGAACCAAAAAACTACACCAAATGTCTCTAAATTATTGTTTAAATCTTGCTAGTGCCTTCTCCGTGGAAACCGATCCAGGGCCACCTGATAACCTCTCCACGCAGGAGAGAGGGGCAGAGCAGAAAAGACAAGCGGCAGGTCAATTGGTCTGAAAAAGGGGTCTATATAAAGGCTAGAGTATAAATGAGTCCCTGACATCTGCGGTCCCTCCCAAGGTTTGTCATTAGGTTGAGTTTTTTCTTGCCTGGATGTGGGTTCAGATCCGAGGATGTCGTTGTGGTTTGTGAAGCCCTTTGAGGCACTCGTGATTAAGGGCTATATAATAAAAATGTTGATTGATTGATTGACATTGAAGATGTAGCCAACAAATGATTTGCAATTCTAGCTGGAAAAGATTAATTATGTCTTCTTATTTTTTTTATTCTTTTTTTTTTTCATTCAGACAAGATTTAGGTATAGTAGATGTCACTGTTTTGCCTTTGCAATCATGCTGTTACATGAATTACGTATTGAACTGTGGAATTAACTGCAATGTTATTGAAAGCATTGACAATTCCAGTGATGAAGATGTTGTTTACTATAGTGACTAGACTTTGGTACAAATCTGAGAGGGGGGGTTGTTTACAAAGTAGGGTGAGTCAGTGTTTGTTTGTTTGTGGTGTTTTTGCTTGATTGCAAACTATGTGGAGGATGTTGTCTAGGAAGTAAACAATGTGTACATACTCTGTTATGTTCAATGTTTTATTATTCATAGTTCATGTTATAAACCACAAATATGTTATTCTTATATAGCTACATGTCTTATTCATTAAAAACCTGAACAATTTAACTATTTTAATTAGCTGGTCTGTCATAATAGCCATTATAACACTTTTAGCGAGCACTAATGCAATAAACCCACTCTTAATCTTTCAACACAACAGATTGCATGACACTTTTACAGCTACAAGTAATCAAGTCATTCCAGTACTGTTACAATCACAGGTGGTAAATCATTTAAATGTTATTATTATTTTATCAGAATCCGAATCAGCTTTATTGGCCAAGTATGTTTAACACACAATGTTATTATTAGTGCTGTCAAGGTATATTTTTTTAAATCACATTTAATCACAGGCTATTCATTGCTTGCTTAATTTAAATGAACTTAAAAAGGCCTCAAACACAAATGCAAATGTATTGTCAGAATGTAATACAGGATTTTTTAAAAAATGTTTTAGGCTACTTGAATGCACTAGATTTATTTGCTCAAAACATAGTAACAGTTTCATTTAATGTCCAGTCGGGGTGTAATTAGAAGGTAACATTGCATGCAAACACACCGGTAAGAACCTTTTCACTCAACTTTGCACTGACATATGCATTGACCTGATCACTGACCATATAAGAACCTGTATCGTCTTTCAAGTAACCATCCCTGGTTAAGGTAAAGGAGCATACACAGTCAAAATAAATTGCATGATTAATCTGTGTATATCCATGATTAATAAAAAAATATATTTTATAATTATTCACATTAGTTAACTTATTATTTGTGCAGCCCTGGTTACTATGGATCATATTGAAACTAGATATTTCTGATATATTGTGTACAAAGACAAAGTTTTTTTTTTATGTTTGAAATGAAATCAGACTCAACTTCTCATGATTTAGTAAGACTTGTTATTATTAAGTAAACATTACTACACTTTTTAAATGAGAGAGGATATTTAGGTGTCTTGATTACATGATCTTCTGGCTGTAACCTACTTGCATATTTTCTTGACTTCCTTCATCTTGTGCTTGTTGACATCCGTCTGACCAGAGGTGGTAATTTCTTCCACCAGCTCAGACAGCCTGTCCCTCTGAGACAACTCCATGGCTTTGTGGGACACCTGCACAATCACACACTTGTGCTTTTATCATGTAAAGCAAACTCAATGAAGCATTTATAAAATATGAAATCACCTTGTAAATAAATTGTTCGTAAACAATGAAAACAGCTTTTAATCAAATAATTTACAAACATTAAAATCAGCTTGGACATTGCGCGTGGCGTCCCACAGGTCCAAAACGGTTGAGTTTTTGTATCAAACAATGTCTCCAAAGTATTTAAATTACATTTGCAGACAAAACTTATAGTTTTGTACTTGTGAGAATGTATGGGAGCCAATAAGGAGAATAATGGTCAATATGTTTCAATTTAAAAAGAAGTGGTTGGATGCTAACAAATGATGAATGAATGTAAAACAAATAAAATAAAGTTATTTGTAATTGCAAAATTAATAGTCCAGCACAATTACAGATAGATGGTGTTCACATTGATGGTAGTTCATAAAATAAGTCTCTCGGAGTATTAATACACGATTAGATGCGTGGAGTTTGCATGTTCTTCCTGTGACTGCGTGGGTTCCCTCCGGGTACTCCGGCTTCCTCCCGCCCGAATGCAGCTGAGATAGGCTCTTCCTTATGTCCCCCCGCGACCCCGAAAGGGACAAGCGGTAGAAAATGGATGGATGGAAGATCTCACATTAATTGCACATAAAAAATGTACTACATAAACTATGACAAAGTCTTCAATACTGAATCAAGTAAAAGTGTAATTGAATATTGACAGTTGACATATTAATTTATTTCTAATGTTAACACATTTAATTTCTCTTAATGGCTGTACTACTGTAGTACAGTGACTTCACTTATATTTGCATTTAAATTGTATCTTTATTATAATGACAACAGGGAGCACTTGAAGTTTATCATTATTGGAATAGTATAAAGATCCGTACATGTGAGCACTGATATGATAGTAATAAATCATATTGTGGTATTGCACCACTGTGTTTTACACATTTTTAAACAAGTACAGTGGTACCTCTGTTTTCATATGTCACACTTTTTAACTAACATTTTGGCAAACGCATTTCTCAGGTTCACAAATGGTTATCGCACGTCCACACATTGTGTACAATAAACTAGTCTGACCGCGCTTATCCTTGCGTGAAATGGAGTGTCCAAACAAATAATCCATGCGTTGGTGATTCAGTCTGTGTACTTTTTTTTATTGAGCAAGACTGCAAAAAAATCCAAAGAAAGTTATGAGTGCCAGCACTTTGATAAAGAAGGGGAGAAACATTTTTGAATTCAATGGTCGTAAAGTACAAAGCCTTTCTTCTCATTGCCGTCTTTACCAACAAGAGTCTTCAATAAATGTAAAACTGAAATGCTCATTCATCCATTTCCTTATCTTTAATCATATGTATTCCACATTCACATCAACAAAACTGAAGTACCACTGTATGTTTTGCTCTGTTTAGTTAGGAGTATTTGGTTAAAAAACAAAGATTCCATAGAGTGTGGTTGGACTACCTCCACAGTTACATTACAGAAACTTTCATAATAGAATTCAATAAAAAAAAAACACTCCAACATAACCAAACAAAATAAAGACATTTAATGATCGCTCCTACACATGCGTTAGACATGTCATTCTGTCATGTAAATAAAACAAGAAAATATAATGTATATATAGCATGTTCTATATGAAATATATGAATAAATGACTTATGTTTCCACCTGGTACTTTATACAACATTGTACATGTACAGTATGATTGTTTTTGTCTGCCAAGACATTAATGTTGTATGTTCATGGTACGATATGTTTGTATTATATTATGTATTCAAAGTTATATTATATACAATTTTTGTAATATTTAACGTGTATCATATAATACGTTTAAAGTTGTATTTTATTGTGTATTCAATGTATAAACAGTTTAACGTTGTGTTATTTTTGCATTAAACGTTGTATTGTATGTATTTGATTTTCTTTATTAATTTCACTCTTGGTACGTAAGGTGACGTGAGATGGAATATATGTGTGTACAGCTCTGGTAATGGGTACATTTGCACCCACCTGCACAAATGTACTTCAAAATGTAACAATCAAAATAAATATGACTTTTTTTTTTTGTTTACTAGGGCATGCATATTTTATATGCATTAGTTTGACCATTTAAAATCAACGATAATAAAAAGGAGATGCTTGGAAATAGCATAAAAATGCCCCAAAAACTTGGAAAAACGCGATTCATAGCGTTACATTTTGGTGTAACCATCATGAGCGTTCTGTTCAGGTATATTACTTTTATATTTTGATAAATATTTATGTATTACTAAATTTAAATAGGTATTGATCAATCTTTAAGCTGTGTGTATTTAAATTCAGTTTGGTTTTGACATCTTATTTAGAATTGTAGTTGAAACTTTTACAAACTAGATTTTATTTAATGATCTTATTTTGAATATTTATTCCCTTTTTTACATTTAGTATATTTAAATATTCATTTATAAACATTGAATACATTTCAAATATCAATAAAATGCAATTGCCTTCATCTTATAGGGTAATGTTTAGATACAACAAGTCATGAGCGTAACACTAAGCTTCATCACTTTGACTTGTAATATCTCTAATTCTGGTGGTGTTTTATGCTTTTTTCTTTTTGGAACATGTATTATACATATAACACAATAAAGTCCCATATAAAATTATGTTTCTAGCAATACTTTAATGTTGCCTTTGAAGGTAACACTCCAATGTCCATTAGTGGAGCTGTACACATGTAATAAATGAGTGTGCACAGTACAGGTAAGATTTTTGTTTTTACATTGCAGCAGCGTAAACAAAGACGTCATCTTACCTGCTCGCACTGGCAGCGTGTTAGGACATTGAACTCGCAGGAGTTAAACAACTTGTATTGTAGATACAATTGCTTATTTCACTGTAGAAAACCAGATTAATCCTTTAAATTTGGTCCTTGTTATTCTCCTGCCACTTCTTGTTTTTCCGCACCGGAACACACTATCAGTGCACGCATGCGTAAGACATGTCACTTCCTTTTTCGCCATTTTTTCGACGGCGCTTCTGTTACGTCATGTGCGAGTCAAATTGTCAATTTTTTAATAAATGTTTTTGAAACGAAGCACTTCACTTGAAATCTATATCTGCAGGCTAACAAAAAGTACACTTTACAACTGGAAGTATTGTGAGTTGATATATTCGATATAAATAAAGTATAGTAAAAAAAAAAAAGATCGATTTTTTTCAGCTGACTATTGTTTCAGTGCATACGATGTTTATTTTCTTTATGTAGGTACTTATATTTTCGAAGAAGAAGAAAAAGAAGGTAAATGACTGAGAATATTTACATGATAAATTGCTTGTGTGTGACGTCAATACAAACAGGAAGCTTCCCTGCGTCAGCTCTGTGGTCACGTGATATACACAAACAAATCATGTCAGCAAATCATTCATCTATCCATTTTCTACCACTTGTGCTGTTCGCGGTCGCGGGGGTGATGGAGCCTATCTCAGCTGCTTTTTAAAATTCATTTTTATTTAATCTATTTATTAGTATACTGGTTGTTACACATTTAACTTGTTAAAACGGGGTAGTTATTTAGTGGATTGAGAGCTATTACATTGACGTCTTACAATAGATAATATATGTTGTTTTATCCACAATTTAAATGAAATAATACAGTATTCCTAATTATCCAAGACATATATATTGTAATAATCTCAGGAATGTAGGCTCAGAGACTTCTTCAGTTATCTTGCATTTATTGTACAAGATGCATTTAAGGCACACAACAGCTCCAACATGCGTCTATCTCCTCTTCCGGCAAAACTCGAACCAACACTTCCTGTCAACAACGTCACTTCCCTAACTTCCCCGGAAGTCCCGCCCCCCAGCCAAAGCCATTGGCTAACACCCTAACACCCCGTAGCCAGCCGCTACATCACCCCCCCCCCCCCCTTACAAAAAGTCCTCGCCCTCGAGGACTGACCCGTAAGGCAACATTTGGCAACACCATAGCAGCGTGTAAAACAGAGCAACCCATTAGTGCAAACAAAACAGTGTAAACAACATAACCCTCACATCACACAAAAGCGGGTTCACAAACCCCCCCCCACCCCCCTTCCCTTCAGTCTAAGGACACCACAAAGTCTTGCAAGCGGTCCGGAGGCCTCTTCATCCGCCTCGGCCGCTCTCTTCCATTTCCCAGCAGGGGGGACAGCTGGGTCGGGTGTGCCAGTCCTCGGGAGGGAGCTGGAGGGGGCGGGGGAGGAGGGGAGTGGGGAAATCGGTTCCCCCTGGGGCGTAAGCGGGGTATTGGTAAAGGGCTGGGCGGGCAAGGGAGAGGTCACCTGTGTATCCGAGGCAAGGGAAGGGGGACCCCCCCGGTAGGGGTCGAGTCTGTCTCTGTGGAGGGCCACCTTCCTTCCCCGGGGGGGCTGCTGGACACGATACACAACCTCTCCCAGCTTCTGGAGTATCTTACAGGGTCCTGTCCATTTGCTGTCCAGCTTGGGACTGCGGCCCTTCTTCCGAATCGGGTTGTAGACCCAGACCAACTCGCCTGGCGCGAAGTCCCTTCCTTGGGTCGTCACATCATAGTAGCGCTTTTGTTTGATGCCAGCTTCCTGCAGCTGCTCCCGAGCGAAACTGTGGGCTGAGTCCAGCCGGTCCTGTAATTTCCTGGCGTACTCTGGCCCTGCAGCGAAGGCCGGGGCATCCGGTGGGCGGCCAAAGGCCAGCTCTGCTGGTGTGCGCATCTCTCTCCCTAGCATGAGAAGCGCCGGTGTGCACCCCGTGGATTCTTGGACAGCAGAGCGACACGCCATCAGCACCAGTGGTAGGTGTTGGTCCCAGTCATGCTGGTGGCGGGAGGTGACAATGGCGAGCTGGTCTCCCAGGTTGCGATGGAACCGCTCCACTAACCCATCACTCTGAGGGTGCAATGGGGTAGTGTGGGTCTTGTGAACGCCCAGGCGCTCGCACAAGGCCGCGAACACCCGGGACTCAAAGTTTGTGCCTCCGTCACTGTGCAGAGACGCCATGACGCCAAACGGACCTATCATGCCCTCCACCAGGGCATCAGCAATGGTCTCTGCCTCCTAGTTGGGAATGGCGTATGCCTCTGGCCACTTGGTGAAATAGTCTATGGCGGGAAGGACATAGCGGTTCCCCTTGTCAGACAGTGGGTACGGCCCTGTAATGTCAATCCCCACCCTGTCTAGGGGGCACCCCACTGGGAACTGTTGGAGCGGTGCCTGTGAGCGCCCAGTGGGGCCTTTGCGGGCAACGCAAGGGTCACAGCGGCGGCAGAAGTCCTCCACATCTCTCTTCTGCCGACCCCAATAGAACCCCTGTCGCAGCCGCTTGAGTGTTTTGGCGACCCCGAAATGTCCAGACCCACCTCCCCCATGCACTGCCTTAAGCACAGCCCCTTGCAGTCCCTTTGGCACCACCACTTGCCACTGTTCTTCCCCCGTGGCCGCGGCCTTAAATGCCCGCTGCAACACGCCTTGGGACACCCGCAATGAGTCAAACATGGCCCACAGGCCCTTAGTAGCCTTAGAGAATGGTGCCACCGCCTCCCAAGGCGGGCGCTGCCGAGCCTCTACCCACTGCAAAACAGGATGAAGGTATGTGTCCTCCACCTGCGTGCGCCTCCAGTCAGCATTCGTCACAGTCTGTAGTTCTCCGCAGACAACGTTATCAGCCTGACTGACGGCCGCACACTCAGCGCCCTCTGCCCGCCGCTCTTGTTCCCGGGCTTCCCTGCGCTCGCAGTACCGACATCCGTCTGCTGCACACGGCCGGCGCGAGAGCGCGTCCGCGTTGGAGTGGCGAGCTCCTGGCCGATGTTCTATTTTAAAGTTGTATCCTTGCAGCTCTTCCACCCACCTGGCAACCTGCCCCTCCGGCTCCCGGAAAGTCATTAGCCACTGGAGGGCAGAGTGATCAGTTCTGATCACAAAGGGGAGGCCACACAAGTAATATTTAAAGTGTCTGATAGAGAGCACCACTGCAAGGAGTTCTCGGCGGGTGACACAATAGTTCCGTTCCGACTTGTTGAGTTTCTGGCTGAAGTATGCCACTACCCTTCCCCTTCCTGCCACGGCTATGCAAGTACACCCCCTACCCCAACTCCGCTGGCATCAGTGTCCAGTAAGAAGGGCAGGGCGAGGTCAGGTGGGGCGAGTACCGGGGCCTCACACAAGGCCCGTTTCAGCCCCCAGAATGCCTCCTGGCACCCTTCGGACCACACAAAGTCTTTGCCTTTTTCCAGCAATAGATATAGGGGCGCGGCGATTGTAGCAAAACCCCGCACGTGCCTCAGATAGTACGAGGCAAGCCCAATGAAGCTCTTCAGCTGTCCTTGGTCCCGAGGGGCAGGCCAATCTCTCACAGCCCGCACCTTCTCCCCCATGGCGCCAATGCCATCTACCCCCAGCTCATGTCCCAAGAAAGTTACTTCCCGCCGCATGAAACTGCATTTCTCGGGGTGCAGTTTAAGGCCCCCTGCTCGAATCCTCTCCAGGACTCTCCTCAGGGACCCCAGGGCTGCTTCGAAAGAACGCCCATGTACCAAGATGTCGTACAGGTACACCAGGCACTCTTGACGGGAAATACCAGCCAGCACTTTGTCCATAAGCCGGGCAAAAGTGGCGGGGGAATTACAGAGCCCAAAACTGAGGACTTTGAATTGCCACAATCCCCGGCCAGTACAGAAGGCGGATTTAGGGCGAGATTCAGGAGAAAGGGGTACCTGATAATACCCGCTTTTAAGGTCCAGAGTGGTGAACCACGAGGAGCCGGAAACTAGGTCTAGGGACTCATCAATACGGGGGAGGGAGTAAGAGTCTTTTGTGGTCACTTCATTCAGCCGTCTGTAATCCACACAGAATCGCCAATCTCCAGCCTTCTTCTTGGCGACCATGACCACAGGTTCCGCCCAGGGGCTCTCGGACGGCTCAATAAAGTCGGCCCGCAGCAGGTCATCTACGGCCTTGTCGCATACCTGCTGTCGAGCGAGGGGGATGCGGCGTGCGTGGCACTTGATGGGCCGCGCCAAGCCAGTGTCTATGACATACTCTGCCAAGTGGGTTCTTCCCACTTCCCTCTCGTTCATTGCAAAGCTGCCCTGGAATTCCCCCAGCTCCTGTTGCTGTTTCTCCAAGTCCCTGTACTCCTCTCTCCACACCCCTCCCCCTATGACCGGGGGTGCTGGCTGCGGGTGGGGGCCCGTGGGTAGGGATGCCCAGGGCTGGCATCCCCGGGTAATACACAGCTCTGTCTCCCCCCTCATTGGCTGAAGGGAGACAGGGCGAGGGCAGGGGTAGTAACTAGGTGAGGTGTGAGGCAACAAGAATGTAGAGGCATGCGGTGAAACGGGCAGGGGCCCGGGAACTAGGGTACCCATGGCAACTGTAGGGCCCCCCGGGAAGTTAAGTGTACCCCTCCCCATGTCTAGCAGGCACCCAGTGACTTGGAGGAAGTCCAGCCCTAAGATGCAGCAGTCTTGCACGTCTCCCACCCAAACTAGGTGGCGAACTCGCTTTCCCCCCACGCACAACCACAGGAACCCCTTCCCCACCATAGGAGCTAGCTGGCCCGTGACTGTGCGTAGCTGTACTGCTGTGGGCTCAAGTGGTGTACTGCTGGGAAGAACGTCCGGTCTTACCAGCGTTACCGATGACCCTGTGTCCACCAGACCCACGGTAGGCACCCCCTGGACAGAGACAGCAACATGGCAGGAGCCCCCACTTTTGGGCCCCCCCGTGTCCAGCCCACCGCCATAGGTGGCACACTGCTGTCATCTACTTCCATCCCCCCCCCCTGGCTGTGCCGCTGTGCTCCTCCGGGTGCCCGAAAGCGAGAAGAAGGAGTAGAAGGCGAGTCGTCGTCTGCTTCTGGGGGGATGGAGCCCCTCCCCCCTGGCTGTGCTGATGTGCTCCTTCCCCTGCTTGACGAGCCTGGGCTGGCGAGTCAGGGTCCGCGGTGGACATAGGGGCCCGCATACCCCTGACTATGCGGGCCCGGTTCCGTTTCCCGGCTCACGACGAGTGGCAGGGCACTCCCTGCGAAAGGGTCCAGGTTGGCCACATCCCCAGCAAACCTGCATGGGGCGCGGGCCACGTTGACTTTGCAGAGTCACCGACCTCAGCAGTTCGGTAATTTCTTTCGCCCAAGCCGGAGCCCCGTCGCTAGACGGGTGTGACGATGCCGCCCTCACCGGATGGGGTATACTTTCCAGTTCCCCGGCTGCAGCTGCACTCCCCAGCATCTCCCTCTCCACGGCAGCTTCCAGTGCCTCCTGCATGGACCTCGGGAGCTGAAGCTGCACTTGCACGCGCAGATCAGGAGGAGTAATGGCTCCAACAAACAGGTCAGTTGCGAGCTCATTCCGTGCATCAGCAGGCAGGTGACCATATGCACATCCCTAACTTCCCCGGAAGTCCCACCCCCCAGCCAAAGCCATTGGCTAACACCCCGTAGCCAGCCGCTACATCATTATATATATACGTCTTCAGTAATGCGGACGCTGTATCGATCCGTTGTGGTGAAGAAGGAGCTAAGCCGGAAGGCAAAGCTCTCAATTTACCCGTCGATCTACGTTCCCATCCTCACCTATGGTCATGAGCTTTGGGTTATGACCGAAAGGACAAGATCACGGGTACAAGCGGCCGAAATGAGTTTCCTCCGCCGGGTGGCGGGGCTCTCCCTTAGAGATAGGGTGAGAAGCTCTGCCATCCGGCACGTCCGACCGATAGGAGGCCACGGGGAAGACCCAGGACACGTTGTGTAGACTATGTCTCCCGGCTGGCCTGGGAACGCCTTGGGATTGAGATAGCAAGAGTAACTCCCCTCTTTAAAAAAGGAAGCAAATTGGAACCTGGCAACTACCGACCTGTTTCTATTCTCAGTTCCGTTTCGAAAGTAATGGAGAAAATAGTTTATGAACAGGTCGATAGTTACCTTGCCACTAATAAACTCATGTACAAATTCCAATCCGGCTTCAGAACTAACCACTCCACTGACACATGCCTTCTCTATCTGACCGACCACATCAAACATGAGGTGGACGCAGGCAAATACTGCGGCATGGTCATGCTGGACCTTCAGAAGGCCTTTGACACCGTTAACCACGCTATACTGTTGGATAAGCTCAGAGCAATCGGATTAAACAAAACCTCATGGAGCTGGATGCAATCTTACTTGGAGGGGAGGGAGCAGGTGGTAGAGGTGAACGGCACCGTGTCGCCCCCCCCCCTCTCTGTGAGCTGTGGAGTCCCCCAAGGCAGTATATTTGGACCTTTACTGTTCCTAATATACATAAACGACATGTCATAGGCATGCGACTGTGAATTGTTTTTGTTTGCGGATGACTCTGCCTTGCTGGTATCCGGCAAGGACAAGTCACAGGTGGAGAAAATCCTCAGTGCTGAGCTCTGTAGAACTTGCACCTGGCTCACTGACAACAAGCTATCCATACACTTGGGTAAAACAGAATCCATCCTGTTTCATTCCATCAAACTTAAGAAAGTCAATGACTTCACCATAAAAGTAGGTGACATTGTTATCACCAGGAAAGATGAGGTCACCTACCTAGGTTCCATTCTAGAGGCTAACCTTTCCTGTGATAAAATGGCAACCAAGGTAATCAAAAAGGTTAACCAACGAACGAGATTTCTCTACAGAATTTCCTCTCTGGTCAACAAAAGCACCTTGAGGATTTTGGCGGGAACTCTCGTTCAACCCTTTTTCGATTACGCATGCACCTCCTGGTACCCTAGCACCTCCAAAACCCTCAAATCTAAACTCCAAACATCTCAGAACAAGCTAGTCAGGTTACTTCTAGACCTCCACCCCAGATCCCACCTCACTCCTACCCACTTCTCTAAAGTGGGCTGGCTCAAGGTGGAGGACAGAGTTAAACAACTTGCACTGAGCCTAGTCTATAAAATCCGCTACACCTCCCTGATACCGAAGTACATGTCAAACTACTTCCTTAAATGACCGCCATAACCACAACACCAGGGGGAGCTCCACTAACCACGTTAAACATTCCATTCCTTCCGTCATCATGGGGAATGTGAACTCGCTGCCAAACAAGATCGACGAGCTTCATGGACTAAAAAGCCAGCGTGCATATCGAGAGAGCAGCCTGTTTATCTTCACGGAAACGTGGCTAAACCATCTGGTACCGGATGCTAACGTGGACCTACAGGGATTCACCGCAGTGAGAGCTGACAGAGACACTAAAGCATGTGGGAAAAGCAAAGGTGGGGGGCTCATCATATACGTTAACAACCGCTGGTGTAACCCGGGACACATCTCCGTGAAGAAAGTCTTGTGTTGCCCGGACCTGGAGCTACTAGCTGTTAGCCTCCGGCCATACTATCTGCCGAGGGAGTTCAGTCACGTGATCTCCCTCTGTGTTTACATTCCCCCGAGGGCAGATGCAGCCAATGCATGTGAGATGATCTACGCCATCACATCAAGGCTACAGACAAAACATCCTGAGGCTTTTTTCATCATTTCTGGGGACTTCAATCATGCTACTTTGGACTCAACGTTAGCTGCTTTTTACCAGGCTGTGGATTGTCCCACGAGAAACAACAGGACAATTGACCTACTGTATGCTAATGTCAAGGATGCATACAAGGTCACACCCCTCCCCCCACTAGGGAAGTCTGACCACAATCTTGTCCATTTGCAGCCAAAATACACCCCCCTGGTCCAAAGGCAGCCTGTTAACACTTGCTCTGTGAGGAGATGGTCCTCTGAAATGGAAGATGCCCTCAGGGACTGCTACAACACCACAGACTGGGACGTGCTGCTTCCACAGGGTGAGGACATTGATGGGCTGACTCACTGTCTCACGGATTACCTCAACTTCTGTGTGGACGTGATCTGCCCTGCTAAGACTGTTCGGTGCTACCCTAATAACAAACCCTGGGTAACACAAGAGGTTAAAGCTGTCCTCAACAAGAAGAAAGCTGCCTTCAGGAGTGGAGACAGGGAGGCAATGAGAGCAGCACAGCGGGAGGTGAAACAACGCGTGAGGGAAGCTAAGGACAGCTACAGGAAGAAGCTGGAGCAGAAGCTGCAGCAGAAAAACATGAGGCAGGTCTGGGAAGGTGTGAAAACCATCACAGGCCACAAGGCAAAGACCAGAGCTGTTGGGGGGACAATAGAGAGGGCCAATGAGATGAATAACTTCTTCAACCGGTTCAACCAGCCCGTGTCCTCTCCACCCCTCACTCCCCATCGCAGCCACCTCCTTTCCCCTCAACGCACCTCCCCCCCAGCCATGGCAACACCCTCCTCCACCACCTCTACGCAGACATTAGTCATCTCTGCAGACCAGGTCAGAGGTCAACTGAGGAAGCTACAGCCTAGGAAAGCAGCAGGCCCAGACAAGGTGTGCCCCCGACTCCTGAAGACCTGTGCTGCAGAACTGGGTGAACCACTCCAGCGGATCTTCAACCTCAGCCTGCAGCTGGGGAGAGTGCCCACCCTCTGGAAGACGTCGTGCATCGTTCCAGTTCCCAAAAAGAACTGCCCCAGTGAGTTGAACGACTACAGACCAGTGGCGCTCACCTCTCATATAATGAAGACAATGGAGCGGCTCTTTCTCAGCCTCCTCAGACCACAGGTGCAACATGCCCAGGACAGCCTGCAGTTTGCGTACCAGGCAGGCGTTGGTGTGGAGGATGCTATCCTTTACCTGCTGAACCGAGCCCACTCACACCTGGATAAGGGAAATGGCGCTGTGAGGATCCTGTTCCTGGACTTCTCGAGTGCCTTTAATACTATCCAGCCCCGCCTACTCCAGGACAAGCTGGACAGAATGCAAGTGGATCCCTGCCTGGTTGCCTGGATTTCAGACTACCTCACCGATAGGCCACAGTACATCAGACTGAAGGACATCACATCTGACACTGTGATCAGCAGCACCGGAGCACCCCAGGGAACGGTGCTGGCCCCTCTTCTCTTCACCCTGTACACCGCTGACTTCTGCTACAACTCAGAGCTGTGTCACATCCAGAAGTACGCGGATGACAAAGCCATCGTCGGGTGCATCAGGGACGGCAGAGAGGAGGAGTTTCGGAGGCTGGTGAGGGACTTTGTTGTCTGGTGCCACAGGAACCTCTTGCAGCTCAACCCTTCAAAGACCAAGGAGCTGGTCATTGACTTTGGGAGGTCGAGTCCAAAGTCACAACCTATTGTGATCGAGGGAGTCGAGGTACAGACCGTGGACTCATTCAAGTACCTCGGGGTGTGGGTGGACAACAAGCTGGACTGGACTGTTAACACGGACCACTTGTACAGGAAAGGACAGAGTAGGCTGTACTTCCTGAGGAGGCTGCACTCCTTCAACGTCTGTAAAAAACTATTGTGGATGTACTACCAGTCTGTGGTTGGCAGTGTTCTGTACTACATCGTAGTGTGCTGGGGGGCAGTATATCTAAGAAGGACAGCTCCAGACTGGAGAAACTGATCAGGCGGGCCGGTTCTACGATCGGACTAAAACTGGACTCACTGGTGACGGTGGCAGAGAAGAGGACTGTGGAAAAACTAGTGAGCATCCTGGATGATGCCAGTCACCCTCTGCATACCGTTGTCAGTAGCCAGAGGAGCCTGTTCAGTGCTAGACTGCTTCATCCCAAGTGCAGGACTAATAGACTAAAAAACTCCTTTGTCCCACACGCCATTAGACTGTACAACTCCTCTCTGGGAGGGAGGGGGGGTATTAGAATGACGGGGATGCAAAACAATAACAGTGTAATACGTTTTCATAACATGGTCACTAATGCCTAGTTTCTCGTGTTATATTCTCATTTTACTGTTATATTTGTATTCTCATTGATGCTTTTTGTTTTTATTCTATTGTAATATTTTTCTATTTTGTTTCCATTTATACCCCCATTATTTACTTTTTTAAATTCGATCCCAATTCTGTACATTGCTGCTGGAATTTTAATTTTCCTGAGGGAACTCTCCTGAAGGAATCAATAAAGTACTATCTATCTATCTATCTAAACCCAGATTCCGAACTAATAAAGGTCTCAACTCATTCTCTTTCTATGCCAAATCAATGTGGAATGCGCTCCCAACAGGTATAAAAGAAAGGGCATCTCTATCCTCCTTCAAAACCGCAATAAAAGTTCACCTCCAGGCAGCTACAACCCTAAACTAACACCCTCCCCGGATTGCTAATAATCAAATGTAAACAATCAAATGCAGATACTTTTTCTTATGCCTTCTGATCTCTCTCTCTCTCTCTCTCTCTCTCTCTCTCTCTCTCTCTCTCTCTCTCTCTCTCTCTCTCTCTCTCTCTCTCTCTCTTTCTCTCTCCAGTAATTGATGTCCATATCCCCCCCCACCCCCCTCCACACCCCTGATTGTAAATAATGTAAATAATTCAATGTGATTATCTTGTGTGATGACTGTATTATGATGATAGTATATATGATAGTATATATCTGTATCATGAATCAATTTAAGTGGACCCCAACTTAAACAAGTTGAAAAACTTATTCGGTTGTACTTCACTGTGCAACCTACTAATAAAAGTCTCAATCAACCAATCAATCAAGGAAGAGCTGGACAAAGTGGCTGGGGAGAGGAAAATCTGGGCTTCCCTGCTTAGGCTGCTGCCCCAGCGACCCGACCTCGGATAAGCGGAAGAAGATAGATGAATGGATGGATATATATTATATAAAAATATAATATAATATAATATATCAGTATATATCGTATACTATATATATATAATATTACATATATGTTATATTTTATATTGCTACTACGGTACATTTTTAGTCTACTTTATACCTGTGTTATGCTTTCCATCCTTTGTAACTGAGCTACTGTGTGGAACAATTTCCCTTGTGGATCATTAAAGTTTGTCTAAGTCTATAGATGCATTTTTAATTTTCTTATTTTTTAAATGAAAGCCTACAATTAGAAGGGTTTTAATCAACAGATTAATGTGACTTTTTCCAAATCAATTAAAGGCAGTTACAATTGTAAATGCCACACTGTTGATTTTTAAAAAGTTATTTTATTTGCTGTTGTATTGAAACGCTGGCTGAATATCTGATATTAAGACAATTTTCTGTTCAAGTGTTGCCCTCAATACAAATGATTTACTTTTATCACCAACTTTTATTATAAACTAATTACAATTAATTATAGTCGTCGCATTTAACATATACACGTTAATTGTATTTATAATTAATACTGTGATCTGGGTCTGTTTTAAGTTCTGATAACTTTATTTACAAAAAATAACATAAGATTCATTAAAACAATAAAACAATTAGTTATATTTTCCTCCGTTCACTGCAGTATAACTGCTGATTCATACTCCAGGCCAAATGGGGGCGGTAATACTTCATTGAATACCAACCGCCAACAAAACTACAGGAAAAAAAAGCAGAAGAAGAATTTAAAAAAAAGGCGGAAATATAAGAAAAGTCAGTCGAAGCAGTCTGAACGAAGTGCGTCTGTTCATTTATATAGTAGGTGTTTGATTTATTATTATTATTGTCTGTTGATAAGCAGCGCAAAAGGCCCATGTATAGACCTAATTAATGTCTCATATATGTTTATGTAATCTAAACGAGAACCCGGCATCGCCTAAGTTAAACGTAGTAATCGTAAGGGACCATTATGAGCATGTACGAAATAAAGTTAAACCATAACTATCTATTAATAATAATGTTGGCTCGATTGGCAAACTTTTATTACTATGCTGTATTTTGTATGATGGGCTTAAACAGACGGCAATGATTTGTCTTTACTTTTCACAACATGAGGCAAAGCGACTCCAGGTTTTTTCGTCAACACTCGGGCATCTTCGGCGCAACATTTCTGTAGCCGAGAATCCAGCCTTGGAAAAAAACCAAAAAACTACATCGTACTATCTCGTCTTGGTTATTGTACGGCCATAGGGGTGTGACGTCACGGCTGTCACACGCAAACAAATATCATTACATGTGTTCAACATCTCACCTACCAGGTGTTTCGTTTGGAACAATGGAGACATATGTTACAGAAGGAAATCTATTTTCCTCAACAATTGGTTCAACAAAGATATTGTTTTGGTGAGTCAGCTTTTCAATAGGGAAGGTCAACTTTTTAATTGCCAAGAATTTCTCAACCATTTTGGGGTCCCTGTGACTCTTAGGCAATTTGCCGTTGTGTTTGGTGCCATTCCAACAGGTGTTGTTGTGTTGTACAGGGTTTGCTCGCCTCCTCTTTCTGCTGTGAAAATTGTGAGTGGTCCACTTGACACTCCCGTGGGGAAACTTCGCTTTGATCAGAAAAACAACGTAGGGGTCCGCAGCTTGTTCCAGGATGATTGTGTGTCTGTCTCCTATATGTAATTGCGCTCTGGAATAATATTGTGAATGACATCTGCTGGGTCAAGACGTGGTCCCTTCCTGACAGGTATTTACTTACCAACTAAGTCAAAGAGATGTATTTTGAAATCATTCATCGTTATTGCCCTGTGAAGACTGTGATGGTTGGATACAAGAAGGACATTGATGTTACCTGAACCTTATGTAATATGCATCCAGAGACTGTTTACCACCTGTTTTGGACTTGTTGAAGCGCTCGATCACTGTGGCAGGGCATCTGTCGCTTCATCCTGGACAATATTCTTGACAAATTTGTGCTTTGTTTTAAAGATGTGAAATTTGGTTTTACACTGTATAAACAAAGGTTTGGAAGGGAATTTTCCCTTTCAAACCTCATTGTGCTATTGACTAAGTTTTGTATTAATGGATGTGGGTTTCTCAATGCCCGACCTGTCTTTTGTGCCTTTAAAGGGGAATTAGAGCTCTCCATTGGGACACTCTCTACCTCTAACAGCCAGAAAGCTGTGAGAACGAAGATGCTGTGTTCCAAATTTAAGTTGTTTACTGGAGTTGAGTGAGCCTATGGCTTTGCACTTTGTTTATTTTATATATATATATATATATATATATATATATATATATATATATATATATATATATATATATATATATATATATATATATATATATATATATATATATATGTTTTTTGCATTCTATTTTGGTTGCTTTGAATTTATAACCCCTGGCGCTGTTTTGTACTCTTTTTGTACTGTTTTGTGCTGTTTTTGTACTTATTTTGATTGTTGTTTCTTGTCTGTTTGTAAATGTTGAAATTTATAAATTAAGGTTTAAAAAAACAAAAAAACATTACATGTGTTCCCTCTTCACACAAATGTAAACATCTTCCTCATTAGCATGCCTCGTGTTATAGATGTCGAAACAAATTAGTGTAATATCTAATAGTAGTCATTTTAATTTACAATTTTTTAAGTGCCAATTAGAAAAAACAAGCTGCTGGCTTAACATATTCCTGTGTGGTACTTATAGATGGTCTGTAATTATATAGCGCTTTACTATACCTGGAATAAAACCCAAAAGCGCTTTACATTATACATCACATTCACCCATTCACACACACAAATAGCGGAAGCTGCCATGTAAGGTGCTAACCACGGACCCATAGGAGCAGTAAGGGGTTTGGTATCTTGCTCAGGGACACCTTGACATGAGCCATGCCAAATTTTGTTGTAGGAAATCAGTACAACTCTGTACTAAAGGTTTTGTTCAGCTAAATCCTGTTATGAATACATGCAATTTAACAGCCGTAATGTGTGTCCATTTCAGATGTCTGACACAGCAACTGAGGATGAGGTACAGGGCCTCCGACGCCAGCTGAGGCAGAAGGAGGAGCAGATCCAGGAGGCTGCCCGTGCCGGCTTGGATCTTCTCAATCAGCTCATGGAAATGCAGACTAGGCTGGAGGAACAGAGAATAGATATGACAAGTGCTCTAGAGGTATGACATTACAAGTCTTGCCACTAAGTGAAAGTACTGTTTTTTCTAACTATAAGCCACACCAACTACATTTTAGAAGAAAACATAATGTTTCCATATATTAGCCACAACGGACTAAGCCGCAGATATATACGCTGTAAAATGAGTTATTTACACGGTAAGATTCTGTAAATATTTATTTACATACCATAATTGTTTCCAAACGGTGCCTGTAACACAGCAGTAAAACAACTGATCAAACAAAGCAGAAGTCATCGTCATGGACCCACTGGCTGCGAAAGCTTGCTCTCCAGTCAGCTAAAGAGACTCTAACTCCACGATGACGTGAATTTACTGAGGAATTTGTGAAACTGAAACAATACAAAACGAATGCTGTTGCAAGTTAATAATACTAAAACAGACCATTGTAAACGTGGCAGCATATTTGCTATTGCTAACGACTATAGCGTCATTACATTACGAAAGCACATAAAAATATGCATGAAAACACTCCTACAGACATCACACATAGGACAGTTTAGGAAGTATAAACAGTTTTAGTTATACTCTAGAACTTACAAACGTTGCTTGGATGAATGAAGTATCCATACAAATAGAACTCTACGGACGGCTAGAAGACTGAACGGCACACGGATAAAAAAAATTAAAAAAAAGCACTGCAGGTAAATGGAAGGACACTGCAACACCTGCCGTGAGTGAAGTCGTCCAAAAGATGGCGCCATTGCACAATCAACAAAACACCCTCTCTGTGTTTTTGCTTATTTATTTATTTTTTGTAAAATTATTTTTTGGTGTCCACCAGCGAAGAAAAATCTAGAAATTTGCCGCACAGTTCAAAGTGTAGGAAAAAAGTAGCAGCCTTATAGTCCGGAATTTACGGTACTTTTCTTTTATGGTTAAGTCAACTAAATTTTGACTCAGATCTCATCGGGAAATGTCAAAAATATACCAGTATTTTGATACCAAGACGATACCAACACACAAAACAATACATTGATACTTGCTTTTTTCAGTATCCTCTGTACCAAATACTGTATAACACTTTTTCCTCAGTGAGCTGCGTTGATTCTTTGTGTGAACACCAAGCAGTCAGCGCCTGCTGTCTTCACAAAATGAGCCAGTGTTTCCCATATTTTTATTTAAAAAAGTATTTGTGTCACAAATACTTATTTGGTGTTTTTTGCTCATAAACGGATTATAATGGAACTATGGCGGTATATATCGTAACTCTGCTTGCCAAAACACCTCATACACACAAGCTTTGCCAGAGAATAAGATGTAGCAGAAAGGATCTGTGATGTCAATTGAGCAACTTTGTTGCTATATTTAGCATTACGGTTGCACAATTTTAAACAAATAATGTATCTGAAAACTCGATTTTTGATTGCAATTTTTTGGGCAAAAACTACAAAAGTTCCTGTGTTGCTCAAAGCTGCTTTTCCTGCATTATTAAAACAAGTAACAAACAACATTCTGCATGTGGTAGTTTGCGCTCTTTTTGGACTTGTGGACCGCTTGGATTTGATGACCAAATAAATGCAATATGCAAGACACGCTCCTCTTTGACTTTTAATGTACACCTCTCCTCGCTAAATATAACGTACAAGTCGCAAAATCGGCTCCATAGAACCTTTCTGCTGCGTCTTCTCTGGCATAGCAGGTACAATTATAAATGAAAAATAGTTGTTATTGTCACTTATTAGCATATTAATAACCACATTAGTGTGTGTTTTGATGTACTGAGTGGTTATAGAACACTGCTGTTCTTTTTTAAATGTATAGTAACCTCTTCGCAGCTGCTACTGCAATTTAGATTCAGTGCAGGAAGATGTTGAAGCACAGTAATTGTAAATACTTGACACTTTAAAACACTTCTCAAAAAAGTAGTCAATTTAAAAGTACATGGATTCTGTTTTTTTAATTTTTTTATTGTAGTATAAAAAAAGTATGGAGAATGGTGGAAATTCATCTGTATCAACTACTGAAATGCTGGTATTGTGACAACCCTACTGCTAACAAGGCTTTCTACAACAAGTACTGATTCACCCTATGTATAGGTAGCAACACTTATTCAGCTTTAATACAAATTAATGTATATAATTGTTTTCTTACATTTAGTTTCTCTTACAAGAAAAGCCACACAAAAATGGTATAGAGCTTTCCTTTTATTTTGTTAGTAAATCAGCAGGGGATCAATTACTTATTTTTTTTCACATTAATTGGAACATAACTGTAGAAAACATGCAGAGTAAGTATTAAAGTTGTGGCTCTCACTCAATTAGTGCAGGCTCAGAGTAGGCATTCATTATGAACATGTTCATAACCAGCTATTATTCTGTCTCTGATGTATGTTAGGGTCTTGAGCAAGACAAGTATACTCTGCAGAGGGAAGTGGAGCTGAAATCCAAGCTCCTTGATTCTTTGCAATCAGAATTTGACTATTTGAAGAAGCAGCAGAGACAGAAGATGGACAAGGAAACGGAGCAACTGGAGAGGAGCCATAAGACAACACTGAATGAGCTCAACAACAAGGTATAACAACACACTCTTTAAATGTAATACAGTGTAAAACAGTGCTTCCCAACTATTTTCTGTTACGCCCCCCCCTGTAAAGAAGAAAATATTTTGCGTCCCCTACTCTCCACCGTGACTGTATATAGTATAATTTGTGTATAAAATTGTTATAACTATATTGGAACATAACTGTAGAAAACATGCAATGTGAGTATTAAAGTAGTAGCTCTCACTCAATTAGTGCAGGCTCAGAGTAAGCATTCATTATGAACATGTTCATAACCAGCTAAAGTGGAAAAGTGTTCTGTGGTCTGACGAGTCCACATTTCAAATTGTTTTTGGAAACTGTGGACGTCAAGTCCTCCGGTCTAAAGAGGAAAAGAACCATCCAGATTGTTATAGGCGCAAAGTTCCAAAAGCCAGCATCTGTGATGGTATGGGGGTGTATTAGTGCCCAAGGCATAGGTAACTTACACATCTGTGAAGGCACCATTAATGCTGAAAGGTACATTCAGGTTTTGGAGCAACATATGTTGCCATCCAAGCAATGTTATCATGGACGCCCCTGCTTATTTCAGCAAGACAATGTCAAGTCACATTCTGCACGTGTTACAACAGCGTGGCTTTTTAGTAAAAGAGTGCGGGCCGGGTGCTAGACTGTCCTGGTTGTAGTCCAGACCTGTCTCCCATTGAAAATGTGTGGCGCATTATGAAGCGTAAAATACGACAACGGAGACATAATGAAATGAAACAAGTCAACTGCAGATAATATAAGGGATTTTGTAGGGACATGCTACCGAGTATTCTTCTGCATATTATTTTACTGTGCGCATAACTAGTTTTTGTTTTTTTAACATGAAGACTTTCTATATCGTATGTGTTTTGTATTTTACAATACTGTATCTTTTATATTCAGACAAGTGTTTTTGCATTCATCACTTGATTAAGTTGTTTCTCTTAGATGCTGGGATTACAATCTTCTTTGGATGAGACACGGCTAAATGAGAAACAGTTGAAAGAAAAACTTGATGTTCAGACCGAGGTGCTGCATAACAAGATGGAGGAGTTACGTGTTCTCAATCAACACACTCCATGTTCACCAACATCAGAGTTACTGGAGTTGCAAAACAAGGTCTTGCATTTGGAGAAGATCAAGGTGAAGGAGACATATCATACAACATGTTGCATATTGCATGTGTTAAATCATTGGTGTCTTCTAGTTGGAGTTGGAACTTGCACAAAAGACATCAAAGTACAGGGAACAACAGCTGCAGTTGACCAATAACAGCTTACAGCACAATCTGCAGAAAATCACAGAGGAGAGCAACAAAGAAGTTGCCACCTGGCAGAAGGCATTAGAGGTAGGTACAGTATGTTTTAGTAGCTCCCATTCTGATGCATTGTTATGCATCAAGTATGGTGACAAAAGTCTTGTGCGTAAAAACCATACTGCGTGCGCGCAGACTCTCACAATGTGTCTTTCTCTTTCTTTACATGCACAACTTTTCACCCTTTTGCAACTTACTGTAGGTGCGGGCATTGAATAGACGGCCCAACAACTCCCCTCCTTTCTGATTGTTGACTTTTAATGTACATAGACTGCCTCCTGGTCAGAGACAGTCCAGAGGCACCACATCCGATGCCCACGTAATGCTGTAGCGCAGGGGTCCCCAAACTACGGCCTGTGGGCCGTTTCCGGCCCGCCAGCGTCCAAAATCAGGCCCGCGGGAAGTCACAAGTATAAAAAGAAAAGAAAAAAAATATTTTTCTGTCTTTTCTTATCCACTTTGTACCGCTTGCTACTCACGGTGTCTCCTAGCCGCTCAGGCAAATCATATTGTCTAAAAATGCATTTTCTCATCGATAACGTGACATCATCGCGCGTGCGGAAAGTGCGCTATATATGTCTATATATATATATATATATATATATATATATATATATATATATATATATATATATATATATATATATATATATATATATATATATATATATATATATATATATATATATGCATACTGTATATACATATACACAGCCCGGCCAAATTGTTTTAACCCAATGCGGCCCCCAAGTCAAAAAGTTTGGGGACCCCTGCTTTAAAATATCCACTGTGACCGAGTGAGTTGAGTTGGAGTTTTCCAAAAGCTCTATTTTCAAGTAAAACAACCAACGTTTGTAACATGTTTTTAAAAGATCTGTGTTGGTGTGAACAAAGCCTCTTCTATTGTGATAAAACCTGTCTTCTGCTGGATTTTTCATTCATTTGAATTTCATAATTTTCACAGCTAAAGACAACATCTGAAGGTTTTGTGCAATTTTTTAAAAATCTAAATTTGAATTGTTGATTTTCTCCTCTTGCAGGTCGAATAAAAAGGATGCTAGTTTAACAACACAATGTCAAAAACGACGAGACCACATACTTATTTGCCTCTCCTCTGTGCCACAGGAATGTCGGGAGGCCAACCGAGAACTCCAGATGCATTTGGACACCTTCCTTCAACAAGCCCAGGACCCAGACAGTAAAGGCAACTCTCTCTTTGCTGAGGTAAGATCAGAACTCTCAAATACTTACTGCATTTCTAGAGGACTTGATGTACCACTTTTGCTTCAAGTTGCCTTCATAGTCAGATCGGTCTTGAATTTGACAAGGTTTTTAACAACATCCCTACAAAACGAACAAGTGAACTTATCAAGTGTGAAATGATACAGCCATGCAAATATTTGGTCATAAGTCTTTCAGCGGGCTCTTCAAAGCAGGCTGATTGGAGTATAAGAGAGTTTCTCCACTACGACTTGTTAGCTACAGCTGTGCTCAGACATATTGTACATAATTGTGCAAAAATGCTTTTCTCCAAAGTTTTGAACTAAGCTCGGGGGTCAGTATTGTGTCATTCCTGGGCTGGATTTGGCCCCTGTGCTGCCAGTTGAAAAGTCCTGTGCTAGGGTTGCACGATTAATCGGCATCGAATTGATATTTTAATTAGTGCGATAAATAGCTGCAAGAAGCTGAAGGGTTTTTTTTCTCCTCCGTCACCAGCATTTGAGTGACAGAAATGTTCGCCAATCAGAATTGTTGAGTCTTGCGTTATTTGCCTCCTGGCCAACCAAAAGTGTTTAAAGAAACAGCAAGTGTGAGTGCGCTGCAGTGGAAGCAGCCAGTATGCTAATAACAAACACCACTTGCTCCTTGTTAAAATGTTTAATGGTGAATAGGCATGGGCTGATAGTCAATAAGTCAATCAATTGAAAAATATATATAAACGTGATGTTGAAATACTTTACCAGCGTCAATAAACTGCTATGTCTTTGTGTTTGTTTTCTTTGTGAACTGGGAAGAAAGAGAAAGAGGTCTCACACTGTGCATCGCTCTCAGCACGATTGTTTAACGATTGAATTAACTAAACAGAGTGAACCCTCTTCTTAGTCTTTTACAATCTTTGTCCTGGTCGGCAGAGAGCAACACCACTCTCTTACACAATTACACACTCAGGAAGCACGACACTGAGCCTCACTCCTCACAACTCACTAGTGAGAAGTTCTGCAAAGTAACAAAAATTAAGAGAAACAAACATGATAACATAGCCAAATGTCTCGTTGTCGGAATATTTCAGATTCAAATCGGATGGGCAGTATGAGCTCATCAACACAGACGAATGAGAGAGAATGCGGTGATCACGTGACTGTAACAAAAAAAGACAACCCGACGTAATTTTTCCAACAGGAAAAAAAAAGCACTTTAAGATGTTCAATGTTTATTTAAATTACATTTTTGCTTACAGAAATGAGAATCCATTTAATTTTTTTGTTTGGTTATTTAGGATAACAAAGTTATTTACCTTCTAATTACAGTACAATGGTAAACAATTATACGGTAATGACAAATAAAAATGTATATCCTTTTAAAGCAGCGCTAAATACATTTTCAACCGTGGAATAAAGAAATCTCCCGCTGGTTTTCTTTGCTTCAAACCTGCATCCGCCCCGATACATTCTTGGTAGTAGCGTCATGTTTGTAGCGCAATCGAAGATCTTTTCTTGATAGTGTCTGCTATTTAACATCAGCATAGCCATTAGAGATGTAATAATTGTGCGAATATGACAGCCTGTCAGAAATGTCACTATGACGCTATATGCGCTAGTAGTTATCATGGGAAATGTGGTCTTCTACTGGCAAAACACTACCGCTTTGAAAGTTCTTAAGTGGGGCTTTTAAAGTAAATTGTTGCATATTGTTCTAATTTGTGGCACATTGAGACAAGCATATGTTGATTGGCAGTCTAAAAGTAACATGTCTTCCTTCACTTGTTAGTTTTGTTTATTTATATGTATAAAATATAAAAATCGCAATTTTGTAAAGAAAAATTGCAATTACTTTTTTTCTCAAATTGGTGCAGGCCTAGTGTGTGTTCGCCTATCTTCGTGTGTTCATTTAAATTATATATTACAAATATTGTGCTGTTCTCTAATCGAATGTATACAGACATGATATAACATTGCTCTGTTCATGTGTACATATTTTTCTGCACTTCAGTTGGAGGATAAACGATCTGAAATGGAGAGAAAACTCATCAGCATGAAAGTCCAGTATGAGTCTCTTCAAACACAACATGCTTTCAACAAACAGCAGTTGCAGCGCATGAAGGTAACTCAATATTCAATATTAATGTACACTATTATGTATTCTCCTTTGCATTTTAATTATAGTAATGCTAGTAAACACTACAAAAAAACTAACAAATCTGTGGAACATTACATGGGACATGTGAGTGTCAAAACAGCCAAAAGAGGTTGGTAGATAAGAATACATCTAAAGGTAAAATATAGTGTAGAAATGCACCCAATTGTAGGAAATCATCCATCCATTTTTACAGCTTGTCCCTAATTTTGAATTACAAAATGATATTTTCTGAAAGGGTTTTCACATGCCTGAATACTGTATGTGTGTTCTTCAGGTCCAGATTGCCACACTGATGCAGCTCCTGGGTTCAAGGGCCGACCCCTCTCAAGTGGAGAGACTGCAGTCAATGCTCTCTGAGAAGAATGAAGAAATACATCATTTGATGGGCAAGCTGCAGAAACTAGAGAAGTTGGAGGTGAGTGATGATCATCTAGAATTTGCAGATAATCTGGCGAGTTTACTGTCTTTCTCTATGTGTCAACTATTACTGATGAATACATTCACCTTTACCTTTCTGGTAGGGAAAGAAAATATTAACTTCACAATGTAATCGATTGATGGCTGATACTATAAAAAGAGTAAAATATATATAAAACTAAATGAATATAAATTTAACTAATTATTTTATTCACTCATTTTCTACTCTGGTTGTCTTCATTGGTCAGAGCTGGAGCTTACAAATTATATACTCAAGTAAAGAAATCATACATACATCTATATTCTATACACCCTGGACTGATCACCAGTCAATCACAGTACACATATATGCACACATGCATACAGACTATAGACAATTTACACTATACAATTTATAACATGTATTTTTTTAACTCCATAAATAGTGTAGAGTGTTTTTTTAGTCCAGAATGTGTTTTATTTGATTCATTATTGAAGTACTTTATGATAAATATTTCGAGGTGAGCTTTCCAGCATTTTTTAATCCTCTATTATGACACATCAAATGAGTTTTCATGCACATGGTTCAAAAACCATAGTGAAATTAGGACATCATTTTATAAAGGTTAATTATATTGTGCACTGACAAAAAATGAATAAACAAATACAACTTTTCACTATGTCTTTTCTTCCACTTTTATAAGCACAGCGCCATATTAAAATAAGATACAGTATTTCACTATATTTAGCAAGTATCAACTATGTTTGTCTGCAGGTATTGCTGAAGACCCAGGAGAGTAATCAACCAACAGCCAGTGATGGCCAGGATGAAACATATTATACTGACCTGCTGAAAATGAAACTTGACAATACAATGTGAGTAAAGTTGTTTTCACTCTAAAATGTTTTATGCCTGGTGCCCACTTGGATATTACTTTTTTAATGTTTATTCTAAATGTTTATGTTTAGGAGTCAAGCTTTTTGTATTTGCAAGTTTATGACCAGTATACTTATCAACATTCATACTTTTATCAAAATAATCTACACAAAAAGGTATATGCATACAAAACAGGTAATGAAACAAGAAATTAAGGTGTAATAAATTAAAGCAGTGCTCGTTGGGGACTATTATAGTAGGAGTAGCTAGCTCAACAATGCAGTTTGTATTATGTAATCAATATTTGTGTGTGCGTGTGTGTGTTTGTTTGTGTGTGAGCAGTAAGGATGTGGAACGTTTAGGAGATGAACTTTCCCTGCAAAGGATGAAGTCCTTGTCAGAAAGCCAGAAAGCCCTGGAACTGGAGAGGAAGCTCTTCTCCTCTGAACGTCATGTTAAAAAGGTACATAGATAAAGACTTACCGTATGTGTGTGATCGTGTGTATCAATGATACACCCACACCACAAAAATACATTTAAAATCATCCAAATCACATCAATAATGTATTATTTCTTGTTAGTGATGATCAAAGACTTCAACTATTTATTCCACCAAAAAAGAGTTCATAGCAACAGCAGAAAAGGTTTGACTGCATCGACAGATAAATTGATAGATATTAATCAATAGACTTTATGCATTTTTCACTTAGCCTTTATATGGCCCGTCAACTTTTTGGATTTGTGTTTTACTACGGTAGCATCCCAGCAAAGCCATGAAGTATTTGTTTGATTCAATGTTTCTGTTTCCTCCTACAGGCCCAGAGCGATATAATCAGACTACAGCTTAAAGTGGAGGAGCTCCAATACAAATATGAACCCAAAGGTAATTAGATTGTTAGCGTTTTAAGCTATAAGTTACATATAATGCATCAGGATAGGTTTTTGGTTATTTAACACAGCCTCACTTACACAATATGTTATAGCCTATTTCAAAACACGTTTGCAAATGTATTATATACAAAGAAGAAAAGTTTGCAGATACATTGGGTTTTTATTGCTTTTTGTTATTTTTTTTGCAGAAACAAATGTTAGCTCATCCAAGCATGGACGGAAAGAGAAACTACCTGTTGATCCTGCCCTGCCTTCTGAAAATGCTGGACTTGATAAGAACAAGGAAACGGACATCACACAAGCTGTGATTTCTGAGATGGACACACGTCTTGCTGCTGAGACAACATGCTTGTCAGAAGGTGTGCTGGACTTCCCAACATTATCTGCTAGTTAGTGTGATGACAAAATGTTTTCTTTTTGCTTTGACTTAGATGTCCACCTGGAGCCTAAACCTGCAAAATGTACAAAGATTTGTGAGGATGACCCTGCATTCATTCCTAATCCCAGGTCAGAGTTTGGAGTGTGAACAGCAGTGTTCATGCAGTATTAAATAGGAATGTTCCGATCATGCAGCAATGTACAGACATCCTGAATGACAATCAATGCTTCCCATTCAACCTGATGGAGCTTAAGAGGTGCTGCAAAGAGGAATGGACGAAACTCCCAAAAAATAGGTGTACCAAGCTTGTGGTATCGTATTCAAAAAGACCTGAGGCTGTAATTGATGCCAAAGGTGCATCAACAAAGTATTTAGCAAAGGCAGTGATCACTTATATACATTAGATTTTTTTATTTTTTTTATACATTTGCAGCATTTTTTTCACGTTTGCTTTATGGGGTATTGTCTGTAGAATTTTGAGAAGAAGATGTTTTAATTTCATTTTGGAATAAGGCTGTAACATAACAAAATGTGAAGCATTGTGAATACTTTCCGGATGACTGTATACTACCCTTTATATCGACACCTCTTACATGTTGTGTAGTGACTTTGGCAATGTAGACACACTAAAAGTTATTGTTATGTTATCCTCTCTCTATACTCTTATTAACCATCTACACTTCTTAAAATTTACTAAGCACTTATTTCTTAATGTTTTTTAAAGCTACCTTAGCTTAGCTATTAATGTGCCTGCTCCAGAGGCCTGCTCCTGGCTTTCTCTCTGTATGTAACATATTGAGCCTCGTCCTTACGGATAGTGATACTTGATAATGACACTTAAGATACTCAGAAGTGCAGTTTAATTAATGGAGGTGATTATTATTAGCTTAGTGGAGCATCTCCACACTGTATGGAGACTCGTAATTAACTGCAATCCGTTTGTCAGCCAGAGAGGATCAGGGTTTGTGATTGCATTTAAAGACACTAATCTGCAATGGCCGATCACATACTGTTTTTTTCATGAAAATCGACCGATAACAATCGGTGGCTGCTCGATCGGGACATTCCTAGGTGTTAAACATACATTAATTCACTGCACAACGTATCATTTATCATATACTGGCAGTTTGTTATAACTCTATAAACTTTGTCAGAAAAGATACAGTAAATAAATACTGTAGAAAATTCCAGTTCACCAATTGCAAAAACTAACTATTTGATCCCCTGCTGATTTTTTATGTTAACAAATATATGAACAATCCATTATTTTATGGTAGAGATACATGATATAAAAAAGTACATGAATTGAAGGTTGTACAGTAAATTAATTTGACTGAGTAAAATAAGCATGTAAACCTCTTACCAAGGAGCAAGCATTGTGACCCAGAGTGTTTATGTTCTTAAAACACACACATAAGTCCTGTACCTTTTAAGAAACTATTATACTACTAATCTCTACTCATTATGTGTAAAATACACTTGTCACACTAACACTCCCTCCATAAGGGTAAATTTAGTAAACAGGGGAAATCAGATTTTTCCCCAACTGAATGTGGTTATGAAGCAGTATTATTGGTGTGTTGAATTATTTAATTGGGTTTTCTTGTCATCCTCAGCTGTCATGTGGCAGACTGCAGTGTAATGAAAAGGAAGGATGACCAAGAGCAACACCAGGAAAAGAAAAGGAAAGGTCAAAGAGTTGAGGTGATCCATGTGGGATCTGGAAGTACTTTGGAAAATCAGTGTTCTCAGCAGTAGAAATGTTATTGTACCTTTTACACTATGAATATTTATACACAGTAAGTATACAGTATATCACACTGTTGTTGTAGTAACTGGAACAACTTCTCATTGCAAAATATTTTCAAAATAATTGAATATTACTTTCAATTACTTTCAAAACATCTTATATTGACAATAAAGTATATATTTATGCTTTTGTGTAAACTATTCTATTAGTAATTTTAGTTTTTTCTGGGTACACATTACTACTACTACTACTACTACTACAGTATTTATTGTTAATGTAAAAATATAACTAGGCCAAAGTTGTTGTGGCATAAGATGACTTCTGTTCTTTTTGTTGGTTACGCTGCTAATCTTTGGCAGCTTAGTCACAGATGACCATGCTTATTTACGCTCTTGTGTCAGACACTTATTTCGATTTGATGTTTAATTTTTTTATTTAATATATTTTAAAAATATTTAATAATTTAAATCGTTTTGTCATCCTATTTTAGTCAATTATTAGTAATATATTTTCAGTTTTAATGAGTGTTGTAATTATACAATGCACATATTTAATTATAATTTTCACATTTTAACTTGATGTTTTGTTGATACGGTACATTCATGTTTGTTGACAACGCCTAGCATGGCTGTACAAGCCAATTCTTGAGTGACAGTCCCTGTTGCACTTAGTGCAAACATGTGTAGAGACTTCATCCCGCTCCTGCTGTGCGATGGTATTTGCAGTACGTTTCCTCCTGTCTCTCTTCTCCTCTGCGAGCTGGCCTCTCCTCAAATCAGCCTCTGCAATACCCCGTCTAACCGCTTGACGCCAGACATTTCGGTTCTCCGCCTGTATCTCCCAGCTGTCTAAGGGAATATTACACGCCTTCAGATCTCTCTTGCATGCGTCCTTGAACCGGAGGGAGGGACGACCAACAAGTCTGGAACCAGCAGCCAGTTGTCCATACATAATGTCCTTGGTAAGCCGTCCGTCCTCCATCCGCCGAACATGTCCCAGCCATCGAAGACGGCGCTGGCTAAGAAGAGAGTTCATGCTATGGATATTAGCCCGCTGAAGAATGACACTGTGTGGAATATAGTCCTGCCAACTAATACCAAGGAAACGTTTGATGCACCGCATGTGGAAAGCGTTAAGTCGACGCTCTTGTCTCATGTAAGTAGTCCAGGTCTCGCTTCCGTAGAGTAAAGTGCTGAGAATGCAGGCCTGATAAACTCGGATCTTTGTATGTTGAGTAAGAGCGTTGTTTTCCCATACTCGCTTTGCTAGTTTAGCCATGATGGTATTTGCCTTTCCAAGCCTCCTGTCAAGTTCAACATCAAGCGAGAGTTTATTGCTGATTGTCGAGCCTAGGTATATAAAATTATCTACTACTTCTAAAGTGACACCATTCATCTTGATAGCAGGTTTTGCAGCACCTTGAACACTGACATTGGTTTTCTGCAGGCTAACTGTAAGTCCAAACTGTTCACAAGCATTCGCAAAACAATCACTTAGACGTTGTAAGGCTTCTTTGGTGTTGGTAACAAGAGCAGCATCGTCTGCAAAAAGCATCTCTCGGATTAACACTGACCTCCTTTTGGTTTTCGCACGTAATCTTGCCAGATTGAACAATTTGCCGTCAGACCGTGTGTGTAGATAGACACCCTCAATGGATGTGTCAAAAGCGTAGGACAGGAGTATAGAGAAGAATATTCCAAAAAGAGTTGGTGCTAAGACACAGCCCTGCTTAACACCACTGTTGATAGAGAAGGAGTCAGAACAAGATCCATCATACAAGATTGTTCCCTTCATGTTGGAATGGAAAGAGATCAACATGCTGAGTAGTTTTGGAGGACATCCAATCTTTTGTAGTAGCTTGCTAATAAAACTCCAGTATTGTCTGTGAAGTAAAACGTATATAGACATGAAGCCAAAAGATTTTTTTTTTTCATCTATTAAACATCAAATTAATAAAAAACTATGATCAAGCTTACGTGTTATTCTAGTCTTAATTAGCTATGGTAAGTTCAGTCAAAATTTTAT
>NC_084734.1:58946608-58949108 GCF_033978785.1 Entelurus aequoreus | reverse complement strand
ACGCAAATATATATATAAATATATATATATGTATATATTGTTGCATTGACCAGCTCTTCCTCCCAGGGATTTTAAGCTGCTGGTCACTCCCAAGTTCTTTTTATGGCACATAAGCTGAAGTTTAAATTGATCGCCAGGCAGTAGTTGGTATTTTCTGGTTTATTCTCAAAGCTTTGAAGACAATAAACGTGAGACCAATCCAGTACAGAAGCGTTCCCTAGCCCAGCCAAGATCGATCTTCCCTCCAAACCCAGGGAAGTGCTGTGTTCTTCCCTCTGTCCCTCGCTCCCACCCTCGTTGTTTTGACTACTCCCTGAGTTATCTCTACTCCCTGCATTCCAATGCTAGAAGGCCGACACATTACTTTGCAGACTAGAAAGAAGGAAGAATACTAGCTATTTTGTAATATGACTATGGAAGTAAAGAAGTAACACTTAAATATGGATATATGTAAAAAATCTCCTTCCTTCAAGTCCCCCTTCAAGATCTTCTAAAAAGATCTTAATTACTTGTACAACACTTATAAAGCACGCCCCACATTAAAGTAGGTGCTGTTTTTTTCTTTGAGCAAGCTAGCAATAAAACAACAACATAGCTACATGGGAGATAGATGGAGGGAGTCCACGTCAATGTCGTCATGGTCAGGGAAGAAAACCAACAATTCTCGAAAGTCTTAAAAGTTACCACTTTGCTAGACCCCCTTCAGTGACAAACAGGAGTTCCAAGGGGTGTTAATTTGGTACCCACTAGGGTGAGTGGGGTCACCAGTCTAACCATAGCACACAGTGTGCAGGAGTGCTGCTAGCAAAGGGGAGATGTGGTTCAGGGAACCATGAATGTACTATTATCTGAACCGGAAGTCGTTTGGTGACAGGTAACCTTCTTGTGACCCCAGCGAAGCCTTCGACCTTTAAAGAGGAAGCACACAGTTTCTTTGGTACCTCTGCATTCAGAATCGAGTGGGTGGCACCATTGTCAATCACAAACTGATAACATTGTCCGTTGACACTCATGTCCAGCAGGGGGCCTGTCGGTACTTCCTGCTGGGGCTCCTGATGTGGGCGTCCTCTGCCACGCCTTCGTGTTCGTTTGTTGGCACGACGGAACCTTTCCTGTTCGGAAATGTTCGGACAGTCACGACTCCAGTGACCAGGCTGAACACAGCCGAAACAGTTTCCACCCCAGACTGGCTTTGAAGCACCGTGTTGTCCACCACCCGAGTCCAACCGTCTGGTCGCACGTCTGTTGAGGATTCTTTCCTCCACCTGTTGGAACTCAAAAGCAAGGTCACCCACTGCTGAATATACCCTAGCTGATCTTTGACCCTTTGGTTCTTTTAACTTTTTATCTTCAGTAAATTAAGTAGTAGTTTCCTTGTTGCTCTGTCATTAGCCTTATCATTCTCATCTTGCTTAGCCCAATTTTGCATGGGATGAATAAAATGTCCCTGCCATATGTTGTTTTTAGCACCGTGTATATCAGGGTTAACTTTGTTAAAGTTAAAGTACCAATGATTGTCACACACACACTATGTGTGGTGAAATTTGTCCTCTGCATTTGACCCATCCCCTTGTTCACCCCCTGGGAGGTGAGGGTAGCAGTGAGCAGCAGCGGTGCCGCGCCCGGGAATAATTTTTGGTGATTTAACCCCCAATTCCAACCCTTGATGCTGAGTGCCAAGCAGGGAGGTAATGGGTCCCATTTTTATAGTCTTTGGTATGACTCGGCCGGGGTTTGAACTCACAACCTACCGATCTCAGGGCGGACACTCTAACCAGTAGGCCATGTCCAAAGTGTTTGGCCAAAGGTTCCCTCCCTGAGGTACAGGTGGGAAAGCAAGGTCAACAATGGCTTGCATGTATGCGACGGCAAAAGACTTATATTGAAGTAGGCCCCTATTGTTATGTCATGTGTCAAAAATGTCTGGTGTGCACCGCCCTCTGCTGGAGGAAAATGGTCAGACGTGTAAAAAAATAAATAAAATATATATAAATATATATATACATATATATATATATATATATATATATATATATATATATATATATATATATATATACATACATGTATATATATATATGTGTATATATACATATATATATATATATATACTGTGGGAAGCAGATCAGAATCATATCCATATTTAAGTGTTACTTCTTTCTAAACTCCTATAGTCATATAAAGAATAGCTAGTATTCTTCCTTCTTTTGAGTCTCATAGTAAGGTGTCGGCCTTCTAGATTGGAATGTGTCAGAGTAGAGATAACTCGGAGTAGTCTAAACAAAGGGAGTGGGGGCGAGGGACAGAGGGAAAATCACGGGACTTCCGGGGGTTTGAGGGGAGACCGAGCTAGAGCGGGCGAGGGAACGCTGGTGTGCTAGATTGGTCTTACGTTTGTCCTCTAAGCTTGGAGAATAAACCACAAAATACCAACTTCTGCCTGGTAATTGAATATAAACATCAGCTTATGTGCCATAAGAGAATCTGGGAGAGACTAGCA